>NW_026284778.1:0-6968 GCF_023373465.1 Oncorhynchus keta | reverse complement strand
CAAATTCTTATTCACTATGACAGCGTACCAAAGAGGCAAATACCTCCTGTGGGGACGGGGGACGAGGGGGACGAGAGGGGACGGGGGGACGGGGGACTAGGACGGGGGGACTAGGGACCAGAGGGACGGGGGACCAGGGAAACCGGGGGACCTGGGGGACGAGGGGACGAGGGACCCAGGGACGAGGGACGAGGGACGGGACCAGGGGACCGGGGACGAGGGACGGGGGACAGGGAGGGGACGGGGGGGACGAGGGACAGGGGACGGGGACGAGGGACGGGGGGACAGGGACAGGGGACGGGGGGGACGGGGGACAGGGGGACGGGGGACGGGGGGACAGGGACGGGGGGCAGGGGCGAGGGGGACAGGGACGAGGACGAGGGGACGAGGGACGAGGGACGGGGGACAGGGGGACGGGGGGCAGAGGGACGGGGGACGAGGGACGAGGGGACGGGGGGACGAGGGGACGGGGGACGAGGGGACGGGGGCTGGGATTAAAAATACAAAATAAATTCAATCAAAATACAGGACAAAACACACATCACGACAAGAGACGCCACAACACTACATAAAGAGAGACACCACAACACTACATAAAGAGATGCCACAACACTACATAAAGAGGAAGCGCCACAACACTGCATAGAGACACCACAAACACTACATAAGGATGCCACAACACTACATAAGAGACAACACAACACTACATAAGAGACAACCTGGCACACTACATACAGAGAGATGCCACAACACTACATAAAGAGAGACGCCACAACACTACATAAAGAGACACCACAACACTACATAAAGAGATGCCACAACACTACATAAGAGAGACAACACAACACTACATAAAGAGAGACAACACAACACTACATACAGAGATGCCACAACACTACATAAAAGAGGCATACAACACTACATAAAAGAGAGATGCCACAACACTACATAAAGAGACGCATACAACACTACATAAAGAGACACCACAACACTACATAAAAGAGACACCACAACACTACATAAAGAGAGACACCACAACACTACATAAAGAGAGACAACACAACACTACATACAGAGAGACAACACAACACTACATAAAGAGAGACCACAACACTACATAAAGAGAGACCACAACACTACATAAAGAGAGACAACACAACACTACATAAAGAGAGACAACACAACACTACATAAAGAGAGACAACACAACACTACATAAAGGAGACACCACAACACTACATAAAGAGGGGAGACACCACAACACTACATAAAGAGAGACACCACAACACTACATAAAGAGGACACCACAACACTACATAAAGAGAGACACCACAACACTACATAAAGAGGACACCACAACACTACATAAAGGGGGGACACCACAACACTACATAAAGAGAGACACTCACAACACTACATAAAGAGAGACACCACAACACTACATAAAGGACACAACCAACACTACATAAAGAGGACAACACAACACTACATAAAAGAGGACACACACAACACTACATAAAGAGACACCACAACACTACATAAAGAGAGACACCACAACACTACATAAAGAGGACACCACAACACTACATAAAGAGAGAAACCACATCACTACATAAAAGAGACACCACAACACTACATAAAGAGAGACAACACAACACTACATAAGAGACAACACAACACTACATAAAGGTGACAACACAACACTACATAAAAGAGAGACAACACAACACTACATAAGAGAGACAACACAACACTACATAAAGAGACAACACAACACTACATAAAGAGAGACAACAACACTACATAAAGAGAGACACCACAACACTACATAAGAGGACACCACAACACTACATAAAGGGACACCACAACACTACATAAAGAGAGACAACACAACACTACATAAGAGTGACAACACAACACTACATAAAGAGAGACAACACAACACTACATAAAGAGAGACCACAACACTACATAAAGAGAGACAACACAACACTACATAAAGAGAGACAACACAACACTACATAAAGAGAGACAACACAACACTACATAAAGAGAGACAACACAACACTACATAAGAGACACCACAACACTACATAAAGAGAGACCACAACACTACATAAAGAGAGACCACAACACTACATAAAGAGAGACCACAACACTACATAAAGAGATAAACCACATCACTACATAAAGAGAGACAACACAACACTACATAAAGAGAGACACCACAACACTACATGAAGAGAGACACCACAACACTACATAAAGGGAGGACACCACAACACTACATAAAGAGAGACACCACTACACTACATAAAGGGAGAACCACATCACTACATAAAGAGGACAACACAACACTACATAAAGAGAGACCATAACACTACATAAAGAGAGACACCACAACACTACATAAAGAGAGACACCACAACACTACATAAAGGAGACAACACAACACTACATAAAAGAGACACCACAACACTACATAAAGAGAGAAACCACATCACTACATAAAGAGAGACAACACAACACTACATAAAGAGAGACAACACAACACTACATAAAGAGAGACACCACAACACTACATAAAGAGAGACAACACAACACTACATAAAGAGAGACAACACAACACTACATAAAGAGAGACTCCACAACACTACGTAAAGAGAGACAACACAACACTACATAAAGAGACACCACAACACTACATAAAGAGAGACCACAATACTACATAAAGAGAGACCACAATACTACATAAAGAGAGACAACATAACACTACATAAAGAGAGACACTACAACACTACATAAAGAGAGACAACACAACACTACATAAAGAGAGACACCACAACACTACGTAAAGAGAGACAACAACACTACATAAAGAGAGACCACAACATTACATAAAGAGAGACAACACAACACTACATAAAGAGAGACCACAACATTACATAAAGAGAGACAACACAACACTACATAAAGAGAGACCACAACACTACATAAAGAGAGACAACAACACTACATAAAGAGAGACCACAACACTACATAAAGAGAGACAACACAACACTACGTAAAGAGAGACACACTACATAAAGAGAGACACCACAACACTACATAAAGAGAGACAACACAAGACTACATAAAGAGAGACTCCACAACACTACGTAAAGAGAGACAACACAACACTACATAAAGAGACACCACAACACTACATAAAGAGAGACCACAATACTACATAAAGAGAGACCACAATACTACATAAAGAGAGACAACATAACACTACATAAAGAGAGACAACACAACACTACATAAAGAGAGACACCACAACACTACATAAAGAGAGACTACAACATTACATAAAGAGAGACCACAACACTACATAAAGAGAGACTCCACAACACTACATAAAGAGAGACTCCACAACACTACATAAAGAGAGACTCCACAACACTACATAAAGAGAGACCACAACACTACATAAAGAGAGACCACAACACTACATAAAGAGAGACCACAACACTACATAAAGAGAGACAACACAACACTACATAAAGAGAGACAACACAACACTACATAAAGAGAGACACCACAACACTACATAAAGAGAGACACCACAACACTACATAAAGAGAGACACCACAACACTACATAAAGAGAGACACCACAACACTACATAAAGAGAGACAACACAACACTACATAAAGAGAGACCACAACACTACATAAAGAGAGACCACAACACTACATAAAGAGAGACAACACAACACTACATAAAGAGAGACACCACTACACTACATAAAGAGAGACACCACTACACTACATAAAGAGAGACAACACAACACTACATAAAGAGAGACTCCACAACACTACATAAAGAGAGACTCCACAACACTACATAAAGAGAGACCACAACACTACATAAAGAGAGACACCACAACACTACATGAAAGAGAGACAACACTACATAAGAGAGAGACCACAACACTACATAAAGAGAGACACCACAACACTACGTAAAGAGAGACAACACAACACTACATAAAGAGAGAGACACAACACTACATAAAGAGAGACACCACAACACTACATGAAGAGAGACCACAACACTACATAAAGAGAGACCCACAACACTACATAAAGAGAGAGACACCACAACACTACGTGAGAGACAACACAACACTACATAAAGAGAGACATTACAACACTACATAAAGAGAGACACCACAACACTACATAAAGAGAGACACCACAACACTACATAAAGAGAGACACCACAACACTACATAAAGAGAGACACCACAACACTACATAAAGAGAGACAACGACACTACATAAAGAGAGATACCACAACACTACATGAAGAGAGACCACAACACTACATGAAGAGAGACCAGAGCACTACATAAAGAGAGACCACAACACTACATAAAGAGAGACAACACAACACTACATAAAGAGAGACAACACAACACTAAATAAAGAGAGACGCCACAACACTACATAAAGAGAGACACCACAACACTACATAAAGAGAGACTACAACATTACATAAAGAGAGACCACAACACTACATGAAGAGAGACCACAACACTACATAAAGAGAGACTCCACAACACTACATAAAGAGAGACTCCACAACACTACATAAAGAGAGACCACAACACTACATAAAGAGAGACCACAACACTACATAAAGAGAGACCACAACACTACATAAAGAGAGACAACACAACACTACATAAAGAGAGACAACACAACACTACATAAAGAGACACCACAACACTACATAAAGAGAGACACCACAACACACACAAAAGAGAGACGCCACAACACTACATAAAGAGAGACACCACAACACTACATAAAGAGAGACAACACAACACTACATAAAGAGAGACCACAACACTACATAAAGAGAGACACCACAACACTACATAAAGAGAGACAACACAACACTACATAAAGAGAGACACCACTACACTACATAAAGAGAGACACCACTACACTACATAAAGAGAGACAACACAACACTACATAAAGAGAGACTCCACAACACTACATAAAGAGAGACTCCACAACACTACATAAAGAGAGACCACAACACTACATAAAGAGAGACACCACAACACTACATGAAGAGAGACCACAACACTACATAAAGAGAGACCACAACACTACATAAAGAGAGACACCACAACACTACGTAAAGAGAGACAACACAACACTACATAAAGAGAGACATTACAACACTACATAAAGAGAGACACCACAACACTACATGAAGAGAGACCACAACACTACATAAAGAGAGACCACAACACTACATAAAGAGAGACACCACAACACTACGTAAAGAGAGACAACACAACACTACATAAAGAGAGACATTACAACACTACATAAAGAGAGACACCACAACACTACATAAAGAGAGACACCACAACACTACATAAAGAGAGACACCACAACACTACATAAAGAGAGACACCACAACACTACATAAAGAGAGACAACGACACTACATAAAGAGAGATACCACAACACTACATGAAGAGAGACCACAACACTACATGAAGAGAGACCAGAGCACTACATAAAGAGAGACCACAACACTACATAAAGAGAGACAACACAACACTACATAAGAGACACTACAACACTACATAAAGGGACACCACAACACTACATAAAGGACACCTGACACTACATGAGAGGACACTGCAACACTGCATAAAGAGGACAACCTGACACTACATAAAAGAGACACTACAACACTACATAAAGAGACACCACAACACTACATAAAGAGATGCCACAACACTACATGAAGAGACCACAACACTACATGAAGAGAGACCAGGGCACTACATAAAGAGACCTCAGCACTACATAAAGAGAGACACCACAACACTACATAAAGAGAGACAACACAACACTACATAAAGAGAGACAACACAACACTACATAAAGAGAGACAACACAACACTACATAAAGAGAGACCACAACACTGCATAAAGAGAGACAACACAACACTACTTAAAGAGAGACAACACCTCTACATATAGAGAGACCTAAAACGACAACATAGCATGGCAGCAACACAACATGACAACAACATGCTAGCAACACAACATGACAACAACATGCTAGCAACACAACATGGTAGCAACACAACATGACAACAACATGCTAGCAACACAACATGACAACAACATGCTAGCAACACAACATGACAACAACATGCTAGCAACACAACATGACAACAACATGCTAGCAACACAACATGGCAGCAGGACAACATGGTACAAACATTATTGGTCACAGACAACAACACAAACTGGTAAAGACAAATGAGTAATCGGTTTGGGAGAAGGGATTTTTTCCTTACGATCCCTGGAGACAATGTGCAACCAGTCATATGGAAGCTAACTGGAAATCACATCACCGCGACACAGTGAAGAGGCTCTGAATATCCGTTATTCAGCCTTTTAATTGTCTGCCCTCGTCATTTTGTGGGGATGAAATTTGGAGACGGAAAGCTGTAGTTTTCTGGGCGTCAAACAGTCTGTGTTGATGTAGAATATTCTGACTTATCTGCCCAGGTTTCTACTCAGTTTAACTTTACAATTTGTATCATGTTAAATACACAATCTATCTATATATATATATATATATATACAAATATACAAAAGTATGTGGACACCCCTTCAAATGAGTGGATTTGCCTATTTCAGCCCGTTGTTGACAGGTGTATAACAGAGAGCAGACAACTCAGACCGTATGTAGCAGTTTAAACCAGGAGCCCGGAGGTTCACGACTAGACTGTTGTTGACAGGTGTATAACAGAGAGCAGACAACTCAGACCGTATGTAGCAGTTTAAACCAGGAGCCTGGAGGTTCACGACTAGACCGTTGTCATCACAGATCCACGACTAGTGAGGATTATTCAGGCGGATTTACAGAACTACTGGTTT
>NW_026284777.1:60000-67752 GCF_023373465.1 Oncorhynchus keta | reverse complement strand
AGGTCCAATTTCTTTTTTAAATCTCAATATCAAATAATTAAGTGCTGTAATTGTTTTCAATTAAAATGGTAATAAAAAACAAAAATCACTTCTTAACAAATAATTTATCGGTTTGTTATTGTCTGAGAGGTTTGGAACTCTTTCTTATTGGTCTATTAACTAATTTCCCGCTTGGTGATGTCACCAGGCAGGCCAAAACTCCATCCTAGAACAACTAGCAGAAACTTCAGTCGGCTCTTACACTAAAATGGCATTATCATAATTTTCACAATTTCACAATATTATTCCAGCCTAGTGTGGAAATATATATAAAACACAAGAACATCTCGATTTACTGCACTGGGCCTGTAAGTATATTGGCATTTCCTTTCAAATAAAGTTGGATTCGATTTGAATGGCCGCCTGTCACTCACCAGACTGAGGAAGATGAGGATGAGCTGGATGACATCGGTGTAGGCTACAGAGTAGAGTCCTCCCAGTAGAGTGTAGACGATGGCCACCACAGAGCTGATACAGATGGAGTAGACATAGGGCAGGTCAGAATCACACTCATAGTGCCACCTGCAGCACACAGGGAGGGCAACGGAACACTGAGCTACGGAACACTGAGCCACGGAACACTGAGCTACGGAACACTCAGAACACTGAGCTACGGAACACTGAGCCACGGAACACTGAGCTACGGAACACTGAGCTACGGAACACTGAGCTACGGAACACTCAGAACACTGAGCTACGGAACACTGAGCTACGGAACACTGAGCTACGGAACACTGAGCTACGGAACACTGAGCTACGGAACACTGAGCTACGGAACACTGAGCTACGGAACACTCAGAACACTGAGCTACGGAACACTGAGCTACGGAACACTGAGCTACGGAACACTCAGAACACTGAGCTGGAACACTGACGGAACACTGAGCTACGGAACACTGAGCTACGGAACACTGAGCTACGGAACACTGAGCTACGGAACACTGAGCTACGGAACACTGAGCTACGGAACACTCAGAACACTGAGCTACGGAACACTGAGCTACGGAACACTGAGCCACGGAACACTGAGCTACGGAACACTCAGAACACTGAGCTACGGAACACTGAGCTACAGAACACATTAGCTGATAACCAATTTGTAAGTCGCTCTGGATAAGAGCGTCTGCTAAATGACTTAAATGTAAATGTAAATAACCTACTGCTGTATAGATGAACCACTCTGCTTCTCCTTCTGGAGACTAAATGCTGGTTCTAATACTGCATAAATGTACTGCAAATACTAAAGTAATATCCTAGAAACAGTGGTGAGCCTGGTCAAGTACAGTATGATACTTTTCTATTGCTATATACTATTAACAGTACATATTATAAATGTCACTTTTTTATATACATACAGTTGAAGTCGGAAGTTTACATACACCTTAGCCAAGTACATTTAAACTCAGTTTTCATCATTCCTGACATTTAATCCTTGTAAAAACTCCCTGTATTAGGTCAATTAGGATCACCACTTTATTTTAATTAAGAATGTGAAATGTCAGAATAATAGTAGAGAAAATTATTTATTTCAGCTTTGATTTCTTTCATCACATTCCCAGTGAGTCAGGTGTTTACATACATTCAATTAGTATTTGGTAGCATTGCCTTTTAAATGGTTTAACTTGGGTCAAACGTTTCAGGTAGCCTTCCACAAGCTTCCCACAATAAGTTGGGTGAATTTTGGCCCATTCCTCCTGACAGAGCTCGTGTAACTGAGTCAGGTTTGCAGGCCTCCTTGCTCAGGGCTTGTGATGGCCCTGAGCAAGTATGCTTGGGGTCATTGTCCATTTGGAAGACCCATTTGCGAACAAGCTTTAACTTCCTGACTGATGTCTTGAGATGTTGCTTCAATATATATAATTTTCCAACCTCATGATTCCATCTCCTGCAGCAAAGCACCCCCACAACATGATGCTGCCACCCCCGTGCTTCACGGTTGGGATGGTGTTCTTCGGCTTGCAAGCCTCCACCCTTCTTCCTCCAAACTTATCGATGGTCATTATGGCCAAACAGTTTCATCAGAGCAGAGGACATTTCTCCAAAAGTCCGATCTTTGTCCCCATGTGTAGTTGCAAACCGTAGACTGGCTTTTTATAGCTGTTTTGGAGCAGTGGCTTCTTCCTTGCTGAGTGGCCTTTCAGGTTATGTCGATATAGGACTCGTTTTACTGTGGATATAGATACTTTTGTACCTGTTTCCTCCAGCATCTTCACAAGGTCCTTTGCTGTTGTTCTGGGATTGATTTGCACTTTACACACCAAAGTACGTTCATCTCTAAGAGACAGAACACATCTCCTTCCTGAGCGGTATGACGGCTGCGTGGTCCCATGCTGTTTATACTTGTGTACTATTGTTTGTACAGATGAACGTGGTACCTTCAGGCGTTTGGAAATTGCTCCCAAGGATGAACCAGACTCGTGGAGGTCTACAATTTCTTTCCTGATGTCTTGGTTGATTTCTTTTAATTTTCGCATGATGGCAAAACGATGTCAATTAGCCTATCAGAAGCTTCTAAAGCCATGACAACATTTTCTGGAATTTTCCAAGCTGTTTAAAGGCACAGTCCACTTAGTGTATGTAAACATCTGACCCACTGGAATCTGGAGTCTGTAAACAATTGTTGGAAAAATGACTTGTGTCATGCACAAAGTAGATGTCCTAACCAACTTGCCAAAACTATAGTTTGTTAACAAGACATTTGTGGAGCGGTTGAAAAACTAGTATTAATGACTCCTGTCTAAGTATATGTAAACTCCCGACTTCAACTGTACATACTGTCTGTCCATGATGCAACCGAAGAGCAATGGTCAAGCAACAGGACAAAATGTATATTTTAAACCGAAGAAAGCAAAACTGTTCATATCGGAAGAAGCCTACTGAGTCTCTGAGTTGCTTCTCTCACTCGAAGATTCATCATAAATCACCATCATCAGGTTACATCACCGCTATTAAGAACTAAGGAACTAAAGAATATTAAATAATAATAATAATGCACAAATAAATATTTTAAAAAATAAAATAAATAGAGAAAAGAATGAATGAATCAATCAATAAGTAGATAAACATGAGTAAATCCAGGTCTACCTCTCTCCAATCAGGGCCAGGGTCAGCTCGGCCCCGCCCCGCCCAGCTCGGCCCCGCCCAGCTCGGCCCCGCCCACCCAGCTCGGCCCCGCCCCGCCCGCCTGGCCAAGACGCATCTACGACCTTAAACAGAAAAGTGTCAGATCGCCACATCGCTGACTACTAGGTTTTTCAGCCTGCCTGTGACCTTTTGACCTCTGCTCTTGACCTTGACTTGAACTTCACCCCATATATTTAAATGTTTGACGAGGAGTATCTCTTTTTTATATTTTCTTTAGCCCCTTCAGAGATTGTGTGTGTGTGTGTGTGTGTGTGTGGGTGGGGGTGTGTGTGTGTGTGTCGAGGGTTGGAGAACATACTGTACTGCAGGACCAGTTGGTTACCTAGGCAACATTCAAACGTTGTGTCAGTTGGTCATTCTAGGTCCACAGTAAAACATTGAATCAGTTGGTTACCTAGGCTGACCAGCGTCCTAGCGACCCACAGGACGTCTGCAATGAGCGCTGGGAAGATGAGCAGGCTGCTCAGGACGTTGCCATACTTTATCTGGAACGGATCCATCATGGTCACATACTTGTTTTCCCTCATTGGCTTGGCAAAGAAAAAACCACCTGCATCAGAAAGGAGAGAAAAGAGAGAGAGGAGGAGGGGATGGAGGGGGAGAGAGGAGGAGGGGGGATGGAGGGGGAGAGAGAGGAGGAGAGGGGGATGGGGGGGGAGGAGGGGGATGGAGGGGGAGAGAGAGGAGGGGGATGGAGGGGGATGGAGGGGGAGAGAGGAGGAGGGGGATGGAGGGGGAGAGAGGAGGAGGGGGATGGAGGGGGAGAGAGAGGAGGAGGGGGATAGAGGGGGGAGAGAGAGGAGGAGGGGGATAGAGGGGGAGAGAGAGAGAGGAGGGGGGATGGAGGGGGTATGGGGATGGGGGAGGGAGGAGTATGGGGATGGGGGGAGGAGGAGTATGGGGATGGGGGAGAGAGAGGAGGAAGGGGATAGAGGGTGAGAGAGAGGAGTATGGGGATGGGGGAAGAGAGAGGAGGAGGGGGAGAGAGAGAGGAGGAGGGGGATAGAGGGTGAGAGAGAGCGAGGGATGGAGGGGGACAGGAGGGGGATAAAGGGGGGAGAGAGAGGAAGAGGTGGATGGAGGGGAGAGAGATGAGGATGATGGAGGGAGAGAGAGGGGAGGGGGATGGAGAGGGGAGGAGAGAGGAGGGGGATGGAGGGGGAAGAGAGAGGAGGGGGATGGAGGGGGAGGAGAGAGGAAGGGGATGGAGGGGAGGAGAGAGGAGGGGGATGGAGGGGGAAGAGAGAGGAGGGGGATGGAGGGGGAGGAGAGAGGAGGGGATGGAGGGGGAGGAGAGAGGATGGGGATGGAGGGGGAAGAGAGAGAGAGGAGAGAAAGGAAGAGGGGGAGAGAGAGGAAGAGGGGGATGGAGGGGGAGCGAGAGGAAGAGGGGGATGGGGGGGAGAGAGAGGAGGAGGGGGAGAGAGAGGAGGAGGGGGATAGAGGGTGAGAGAGAGGCGTATGGGGATGGGGGAAGAGAGAGGAGGAGGGGGAGAGAGAGGTGGAGGGGGATAGAGGGTGAGAGAGAGCGAGGGATGGAGGGGGACAGGAGGGGGATAAAGGGGGGGAGAGAGAGGAAGAGGTGGATGGAGGGGAGAGAGATGAGGAGGACGGCGGGAGAGAGAGAGGAGGGGGATGGAGGGGGAAGAGAGAGGAGGGGGATGGAGGGGGAAGAGAGAGAGAGGAGAGAGAGAGGAAGAAGGGGAGAGAGAGGAAGAGGGGGATGGAGGGGGAAGAGAGAGGAGGGGGATGGAGGGGGAAGAGAGAGAGAGGAGAGAGAGGAAGAAGGGGAGAGAGAGGAAGAGGGGGATGGAGGGGGAAGAGAGAGGAGGGGGATGGAGGGGGAAGAGAGAGAGGAGAGAGAGGAAGAGGGGGAGAGAGAGGAAGAGGGGGATGGAGGGGGAGAGAGAGGAAGCAAGGGATGGAGGGGGAGAGAGAGGAAGAGGGGGACGGAGGGGGAGAGAGAGGAAGAGGGGGACCGAGGGAGAGAGAGAGGGAAGAGGGGGATGGAGGGGGAGAGAGAGGAAGAGGGGGACGGAGGGGAGAGAGAGAGGAAGAGGGGGATGGAGGGGGAGAGAGAGGAAGAGGGGGATGGAGGGGGAGAGAGAGGAAGAGGGAGACGGAGGGGAGAGAGAGAGAAGAGGGGGGATGGAGGGAGGAAGAGGGGATGGAGGTGGGGAGAGAGAGGAAGAGGGGGACGGAGGGAGGAAGAGGGGATGGAGGTGGGGAGAGAGAGGAAGAGGGGGACGGAGGGAGGAAGAGGGGATGGAGGTGGGGAGAGAGAGGAAGAGGGGGACGGAGGGAGGAAGAGGGGATGGAGGTGGGGAGAGAGAGGAAGAGGGGGACGGAGGGAGGAAGAGGGGATGGAGGTGGGGAGAGAGAGGAAGAGGGGGACGGAGGGGGGAAGAGGGGAGGGAGGTGGGGAGAGAGAGGAAGAGGGGGACGGAGGGAGGAAGAGGGGATGGAGGTGGGGAGAGAGAGGAAGAGGGGATGGAGGGAGGAAGAGGGGATGGAGGTGGGGAGAGAGAGGAAGAGGGGATGGAGGGAGGAAGAGGGGATGGAGGTGGGGGAGGGAGAGAGAGAAGAGGGGATGGAGGGAGGAAGAGGGGATGGAGGTGGGGAGAGAGAGGAAGAGGGGATGGAGGGAGGAAGAGGGGATGGAGGTGGGGAGAGAGAGGAAGAGGGGATGGAGGGAGGAGAAGAGGGGATGGAGGTGGGGAGAGAGAGGAAGAGGGGATGGAGGGAGGAAGAGGGGATGGAGGTGGGGAGAGAGAGGAAGAGGGGATGGAGGGAGGAAGAGGGGATGGAGGTGGGGAGAGAGAGGAAGAGGGGATGGAGGGAGGAAGAGGGGATGGAGGTGGGGAGAGAGAGGAAGAGGGGATGGAGGGAGGAAGAGGGGATGGAGGTGGGGAGAGAGAGGAGGAGGAGGAAGGGGGATAATAAAACATAGGAAACTTAAAACAAACAGGTGTTGACCTCTGATAACACAACACCTGTTTCTGTTCTGTTATTAGTGGATAAACAATGGATCCAAACAACACCAAGGGGATCATGTTACGTTTCCTGATTTCCAATCAGAGCTACGTTTGACAAAACGCTAGACACACACACACACACACACACACACACACACACACACACACACACACACACACACACACACACACACACACACACACACACACACACACACACACACACACACACACACACACACACACACACAGGGAGAAACACATAAACCCTTGCTCCCCACCACTCAACCCATAGCCCATAACTATGACAAATCATTTCCCTCTCACTTTACGACTGTGTTCTTTAGTTGGTTACGTGCAGCTGTTTCATTCCTGTGTGTGTGTGTGTGTGTGTGTGTGTGTGTGTGTGTGTGTGTGTGTGTGTGTGTGTGTGTGTGTGTGTGTGTGTGTGTGTGTGTGTGTGTGTGTGTGTGTGTGTGTGTGTGTGTGTGTGTGCGCGTGTGTGTGTGTGTGTGCATGGAGGACACTCACGGCCCAGTTGGGAGCATTCTGCTCCAGCGATCCAGTTACGTTCCAAATGGCACCCTATTCCCTGTAGTTTGACCAGGGCCCAGAGGGGAGTAGGGTGTAGTTTGATCAGGGCCCATAGGGGAGTAGGGTGTAGTTTGACCAGGGCCCAGAGGGGAGTAGGGTGTAGTTTCACCAGGGCCCATAGGGGAGTAGGGTGTAGTTTGATCAGGGCCCATAGGGGAGTAGGGTGTAGTTTGACCAGGGCCCAGAGGGGAGTAGCGTGTAGTTTGACCAGGGCCCAGAGGGGAGTAGGGTGTAGTTTGACCAGGGCCCAGAGGGGAGTAGGGTGTAGTTTGATCAGGGCCCATAGGGGAGTAGGGTGGAGTTTGACCAGGGCCTAGAGGGAAGTAGGGTGTAGTTTGATCAGGGCCCATAGGGGAGTAGGGTGTAGTTTGTCCAGGACCCAGAGGGGAGTAGGGTGTAGTTTGACCAGGGCCCAGAGGGGAGTAGGGTGTAGTTTGACCAGGGCCCAGAGGGGAGTAGGGTGTAGTTTGAACATGGTCCATAGGGGAATAGGGTGTAGTTTGAACAGCGCCCGTAGGGGAGTAGGGTGTAGTTTGACCAGGGCCCAGAGGGGAATAGGGTGTAGTTTGAACATGGCCCATAGGGGAGTAGGGTGTAGTTTGACCATGGCCCAGAGGGGAGTAGGGTGTAGTTTCACCAGGGTCCAGAGGGGAGTAGGGTGTAGTTTGACCAGGGCCCAGAGGGGAGTAGGGTGTAGTTTGACCAGGGCCCATAGGGGAGTAGGGTGTAGTTTGACCAGGGCCCAGAGGGGTGTAGGGTGTAGTTTGACCAGGGCCCATAGGGGAGTAGGGTGTAGTTTCACCAGGGTCCAGAGGGGAGTAGGGTGTAGTTTGACCAGGACCCAGAGGGGGTTTAGGGTGTCGTTTGAACAGGGACCATGGAGGAGCAGGGTGTAGTTTGGCCAGGGCCCAGTGGAGAGTAGGGTATATAGTGCACTACTTTAGACCAGAGCCCTATTCCCTATATAGTCCACTACTTTAGACCAGGGCCCTATTCCCTA
>NW_026284777.1:35000-55000 GCF_023373465.1 Oncorhynchus keta | reverse complement strand
TAAGCAGAGGGGGGTGTTGGGATGGGGCTGAGGGAGGGTAAGCACAGGGGGTGTTGGGATGGGGCTGAGGGAGGGTAAGCAGAGGGGGTGTTGGGATGGGGCTGAGGGGGCGTTGGGATGGGGCTGAGGGAGGGTAAGCAGAGGGGGGTGTTGGGATGGGGCTGAGGGAGGGTAAGCAGAGGGGGTGTTGGGATGGGGCTGAGGGAGGGTAAGCACAGGGGGATGTTACACAAATAGAACTGACATCTTAACAGAACCACATGACAAAATAGTTGATCGCTGAGGAACATTCACCATGTGCACACTGTCAAGCTCAATTACAATAAACAAACTACTAATAAATAAACAAGGAACTCAACGACAGGAAGCCAGTCCATGATCAGCTGATAAAGGGACAAGGAGGAGAGGAAGTGGAGAGAAAGAAAGTAAGGATGTAGGAAGAACAAAAATAAAAAAGCTATTTACTCTGAAGTCAGGCGCTGACTTCTCATGGAGGGGGGCATGAAGGAGGGAGTGGGGGGCATGAAGGAGGGAGTGGGGGGGGCATGAAGGAGGGAGTGGGGGCGTGAAGGAGGGAGTGGGGGGACATGAAGGAGGGAGTGGGGGGGGCGTGTAGGAGGGTGTGGGGGAGAGATGGGCGGGGTCTCACCCGGCAGCGCTGAGCATCGTTGACAAAATGTCCGCCGGCCCCGTCTTCTTCGGGGAACGAGGTTTTACGGACCGAAACCTCGGGAGGTGAGCAAAGACTTGTTGCCATGTACATAGTGTTTTCTGGTGAGTGGTGGATCATGGACGATTTAACTGGCGGTAGTTAGAAGTGTATTGGTGTGTATAGAGGCCTGTTGTGGTGTTCAGGTTCAGGTAGAAGTGTATTGGTGTATATAGAGGCCTGTTGTGGTGTTCAGGTAGAAGTGTATTGGTGTATATAGAGGCCTGTTGTGGTGTTCAGGTTCAGGTAGAAGTGTATTGGTGTATATAGAGGCCTGTTGTGGTGTTCAGGTTCAGGTAGAAGTGTATTGGTGTATATAGAGGCCTGTTGTGGTGTTCAGGTAGAAGTGTATTGGTGTATATAGAGGCCTGTTGTGGTGTTCAGGTAGAAGTGTATTGGTGTATATAGAGGCCTGTTGTGGTGTTCAGGTAGAAGTGTATTGGTGTATATAGAGGCCTGTTGTGGTGTTCAGGTTCAGGTAGAAGTGTATTGGTGTATATAGAGGCCTGTTGTGGTGTTCAGGTAGAAGTGTATTGGTGTATATAGAGGCCTGTTGTGGTGTTCAGGTAGAAGTGTATTGGTGTGTATAGAGGCCTGTTGTGGTGTTCAGGTAGAAGTGTATTGGTGTATATAGAGGCCTGTTGTGGTGTTCAGGTAGAAGTGTATTGGTGTATATAGAGGCCTGTTGTGGTGTTCAGGTAGAAGTGTATTGGTGTATATAGAGGCCTGTTGTGGTGTTCAGGTAGAAGTGTATTGGTGTATATAGAGGCCTGTTGTGGTGTTCAGGTTCAGGTAGAAGTGTATTGGTGTATATAGAGGCCTGTTGTGGTGTTCAGGTAGAAGTGTATTGGTGTATATAGAGGCCTGTTGTGGTGTTCAGGTAGAAGTGTATTGGTGTGTATAGAGGCCTGTTGTGGTGTTCAGGTTCAGGTAGAAGTGTATTGGTGTATATAGAGGCCTGTTGTGGTGTTCAGGTAGAAGTGTATTGGTGTGTATAGAGGCCTATTGTGGTGTTCAGGTTCAGGTAGAAGTGTATTGGTGTATATAGAGGCCTGTTGTGGTGTTCAGGTAGAAGTGTATTGGTGTATAGAGAGGCCTGTTGTGGTGTTTAGGTAGAAGTGTATTGGTGTGTATAGAGGCCTGTTGTGGTGTTCAGGTAGAAGTGTATTGGTGTATAGAGAGGCCTGTTGTGGTGTTTAGGTAGAAATGTATTGGTGTATATAGAGGCCTGTTGTGGTGTTCAGGTAGAAGTGTATTGGTGTATATAGAGGCCTGTTGTGGTGTTCAGGTAGAAGTGTATTGGTGTATATAGAGGCCTGTTGTGGTGTTCAGGTAGAAGTGTATTGGTGTATAGAGAGCCTGTTGTGGTGTTTAGGTAGAAGTGTATTGGTGTATATAGAGGCCTGTTGTGGTGTTCAGGTTCAGGTAGAAGTGTATTGGTGTATATAGAGGCCTGTTGTGGTGTTCAGGTTCAGGTAGAAGTGTATTGGTGTATATAGAGGCCTGTTGTGGTGTTCAGGTAGAAGTGTATTGGTGTATATAGAGGCCTGTTGTGGTGTTCAGGTAGAAGTGTATTGGTGTATATAGAGGCCTGTTGTGGTGTTCAGGTAGAAGTGTATTGGTGTATATAGAGGCCTGTTGTGGTGTTCAGGTTCAGGTAGAAGTGTATTGGTGTATATAGAGGCCTGTTGTGGTGTTCAGGTAGAAGTGTATTGGTGTATATAGAGGCCTGTTGTGGTGTTCAGGTAGAAGTGTATTGGTGTGTATAGAGGCCTGTTGTGGTGTTCAGGTAGAAGTGTATTGGTGTATATAGAGGCCTGTTGTGTGTTCAGGTAGAAGTGTATTGGTGTATATAGAGGCCTGTTGTGGTGTTCAGGTAGAAGTGTATTGGTGTATATAGAGGCCTGTTGTGGTGTTCAGGTAGAAGTGTATTGGTGTATATAGAGGCCTGTTGTGGTGTTCAGGTTCAGGTAGAAGTGTATTGGTGTATATAGAGGCCTGTTGTGGTGTTCAGGTAGAAGTGTATTGGTGTATATAGAGGCCTGTTGTGGTGTTCAGGTAGAAGTGTATTGGTGTGTATAGAGGCCTGTTGTGGTGTTCAGGTTCAGGTAGAAGTGTATTGGTGTATATAGAGGCCTGTTGTGGTGTTCAGGTAGAAGTGTATTGGTGTGTATAGAGGCCTATTGTGGTGTTCAGGTTCAGGTAGAAGTGTATTGGTGTATATAGAGGCCTGTTGTGGTGTTCAGGTAGAAGTGTATTGGTGTATAGAGGGCCTGTTGTGGTGTTTAGGTAGAAGTGTATTGGTGTGTATAGAGGCCTGTTGTGGTGTTCAGGTAGAAGTGTATTGGTGTATAGAGAGGCCTGTTGTGGTGTTTAGGTAGAAATGTATTGGTGTATATAGAGGCCTGTTGTGGTGTTCAGGTAGAAGTGTATTGGTGTATATAGAGGCCTGTTGTGGTGTTCAGGTAGAAGTGTATTGGTGTATATAGAGGCCTGTTGTGGTGTTCAGGTAGAAGTGTATTGGTGTATAGAGAGGCCTGTTGTGGTGTTTAGGTAGAAGTGTATTGGTGTATATAGAGGCCTGTTGTGGTGTTCAGGTAGAAGTGTATTGGTGTATATAGAGGCCTGTTGTGGTGTTCAGGTAGAAGTGTATTGGTGTATATAGAGGCCTGTTGTGGTGTTCAGGTAGAAGTGTATTGGTGTATATAGAGGCCTGTTGTGGTGTTCAGGTAGAAGTGTATTGGTGTATATAGAGGCCTGTTGTGGTGTTCAGGTAGAAGTGTATTGGTGTATATAGAGGCCTGTTGTGGTGTTCAGGTAGTGCTCCCCAAGTGTATTGGTGTATATAGAGGCCTGTTGTGGTGTTCAGGTAGAAGTGTATTGGTGTATATAGAGGCCTGTTGTGGTGTTCAGGTAGAAGTGTATTGGTGTATATAGAGGCCTGTTGTGGTGTTCAGGTAGAAGTGTATTGGTGTATATAGAGGCCTGTTGTGGTGTTCAGGTAGAAGTGTATTGGTGTATATAGAGGCCTGTTGTGGTGTTCAGATAGAAGTGTATTGGTGTATATAGAGGCCTGTTGTGGTGTTCAGGTTCAGGTAGAAGTGTATTGGTGTATATAGAGGCCTGTTGTGGTGTTTAGGTAGAAGTGTATTGGTGTATATAGAGGCCTGTTGTGGTGTTCAGGTAGAAGTGTATTGGTGTATAGAGAGGCCTGTTGTGGTGTTCAGGTAGAAGTGTATTGGTGTATATAGAGGCCTGTTGTGGTGTTCAGGTAGAAGTGTATTGGTGTATATAGAGGCCTGTTGTGGTGTTCAGGTAGAAGTGTATTGGTGTATATAGAGGCCTGTTGTGGTGTTCAGGTAGAAGTGTATTGGTGTATATAGAGGCCTGTTGTGGTGTTCAGGTAGAAGTGTATTGGTGTATATAGAGGCCTGTTGTGGTGTTCAGGTAGAAGTGTATTGGTGTATATAGAGGCCTGTTGTGGTGTTCAGGTAGAAGTGTATTGGTGTATATAGAGGCCTGTTGTGGTGTTCAGGTAGAAGTGTATTGGTGTATATAGAGGCCTGTTGTGGTGTTCAGGTAGAAGTGTATTGGTGTATATAGAGGCCTGTTGTGGTGTTCAGGTAGAAGTGTATTGGTGTATATAGAGGCCTGTTGTGGTGTTCAGGTAGAAGTGTATTGGTGTATATAGAGGCCTGTTGTGGTGTTCAGGTAGAAGTGTATTGGTGTATATAGAGGCCTGTTGTGGTGTTCAGATAGAAGTGTATTGGTGTATATAGAGGCCTGTTGTGGTGTTCAGGTTCAGGTAGAAGTGTATTGGTGTATATAGAGGCCTGTTGTGGTGTTTAGGTAGAAGTGTATTGGTGTATATAGAGGCCTGTTGTGGTGTTCAGGTAGAAGTGTATTGGTGTATAGAGAGGCCTGTTGTGGTGTTCAGGTAGAAGTGTATTGGTGTATATAGAGGCCTGTTGTGGTGTTCAGGTAGAAGTGTATTGGTGTATATAGAGGCCTGTTGTGGTGTTCAGGTAGAAGTGTATTGGTGTATATAGAGGCCTGTTGTGGTGTTCAGGTAGAAGTGTATTGGTGTGTATAGAGGCCTGTTGTGGTGTTCAGGTAGAAGTGTATTGGTGTATATAGAGGCCTGTTGTGGTGTTCAGGTAGAAGTGTATTGGTGTATATAGAGGCCTGTTGTGGTGTTCAGGTAGAAGTGTATTGGTGTATATAGAGGCCTGTTGTGGTGTTCAGGTAGAAGTGTATTGGCTGTATATAGAGGCCTGTTGTGGTGTTCAGGTTCAGGTAGAAGTGTATTGGTGTATATAGAGGCCTGTTGTGATTTTACTGGTGTTCAGGTAGAAGTGTATTGGTGTATATAGAGGCCTGTTGTGGTGTTCAGGTAGAAGTGTATTGGTGTGTATAGAGGCCTGTTGTGGTGTTCAGGTTCAGGTAGAAGTGTATTGGTGTATATAGAGGCCTGTTGTGGTGTTCAGGTAGAAGTGTATTGGTGTGTATAGAGGCCTATTGTGGTGTTCAGGTTCAGGTAGAAGTGTATTGGTGTATATAGAGGCCTGTTGTGGTGTTCAGGTAGAAGTGTATTGGTGTATAGAGAGGCCTGTTGTGGTGTTTAGGTAGAAGTGTATTGGTGTGTATAGAGGCCTGTTGTGGTGTTCAGGTAGAAGTGTATTGGTGTATAGAGAGGCCTGTTGTGGTGTTTAGGTAGAAGTGTATTGGTGTATATAGAGGCCTGTTGTGGTGTTCAGGTAGAAGTGTATTGGTGTATATAGAGGCCTGTTGTGGTGTTCAGGTAGAAGTGTATTGGTGTATATAGAGGCCTGTTGTGGTGTTCAGGTAGAAGTGTATTGGTGTATAGAGAGGCCTGTTGTGGTGTTTAGGTAGAAGTGTATTGGTGTATATAGAGGCCTGTTGTGGTGTTCAGGTAGAAGTGTATTGGTGTATATAGAGGCCTGTTGTGGTGTTCAGGTAGAAGTGTATTGCTATATAGAGGCCTGTTGTGGTGTTCAGGTAGAAGTGTATTGGTGTATATAGAGGCCTGTTGTGGTGTTCAGGTAGAAGTGTATTGGTGTATATAGAGGCCTGTTGTGGTGTTCAGGTAGAAGTGTATTGGTGTATATAGAGGCCTGTTGTGGTGTTTAGGTAGAAGTGTATTGGTGTATATAGAGGCCTGTTGTGGTGTTCAGGTAGAAGTGTATTGGTGTATATAGAGGCCTGTTGTGGTGTTCAGGTAGAAGTGTATTGGTGTATATAGAGGCCTGTTGTGGTGTTCAGGTAGAAGTGTATTGGTGTATATAGAGGCCTGTTGTGGTGTTTAGGTAGAAGTGTATTGGTGTATATAGAGGCCTGTTGTGGTGTTCAGGTAGAAGTGTATTGGTGTATATAGAGGCCTGTTGTGGTGTTCAGGTAGAAGTGTATTGGTGTATATAGAGGCCTGTTGTGGTGTTCAGGTAGAAGTGTATTGGTGTATAGAGAGGCCTGTTGTGGTGTTTAGGTAGAAGTGTATTGGTGTATATAGAGGCCTGTTGTGGTGTTCAGGTAGAAGTGTATTGGTGTATATAGAGGCCTGTTGTGGTGTTCAGGTAGAAGTGTATTGGTGTATATAGAGGCCTGTTGTGGTGTTCAGGTAGAAGTGTATTGGTGTATATAGAGGCCTGTTGTGGTGTTCAGGTAGAAGTGTATTGGTGTATATAGAGGCCTGTTGTGGTGTTCAGGTAGAAGTGTATTGGTGTATATAGAGGCCTGTTGTGGTGTTCAGGTAGAAGTGTATTGGTGTATATAGAGGCATGTTGTGGTGTTCAGATAGAAGTGTATTGGTGTATATAGAGGCCTGTTGTGGTGTTCAGGTTCAGGTAGAAGTGTATTGGTGTATATAGAGGCCTGTTGTGGTGTTTAGGTAGAAGTGTATTGGTGTATATAGAGGCCTGTTGTGGTGTTCAGGTAGAAGTGTATTGGTGTATAGAGAGGCCTGTTGTGGTGTTCAGGTAGAAGTGTATTGGTGTATATAGAGGCCTGTTGTGGTGTTCAGGTAGAAGTGTATTGGTGTATATAGAGGCCTGTTGTGGTGTTCAGGTAGAAGTGTATTGGTGTATATAGAGGCCTGTTGTGGTGTTCAGGTTCAGGTCTGTGTGTATACATAGAGGTGTGTAGAGGTCTATAGAGACTGTGTATATACATAGAGGTGTGTAGAGGTCTATAGAGACTGTGTGTATACATAGAGGTTTGTAGAGGTCTATAGAGACTGTGTATATACATAGAGGTTTGTAGAGGTCTATAGAGACTGTGTGTATACATAGAGGTTTGTAGAGGTCTATAGAGTCTGTGTATATACATAGAGGTGTGTAGAGGTCTATAGAGACTGTGTATATACATAGAGGTGTATAGAGGTCTATAGAGTCTTTGTATATACATAGAGGTGTGTAGAGGTCTATAGAGTCTGTGTATATACATAGAGGTGTGTAGAGGTCTATAGAGACTGTGTATATACATAGAGGTGTATAGAGGTCTATAGAGTCTGTGTATATACATAGAGGTGTGTAGAGGTCTATAGAGTCTGTGTATATACATAGAGGTGTGTAGAGGTCTATAGAGACTGTGTGTATACATAGAGGTTTGTAGAGGTCTATGGAGACTGTGTGTATACATAGAGGTTTGTAGAGGTCTATAGAGACTGTGCGTATACATAGAGATGTATTGTCAGGTGTGTAGAGGTCTATGGAGACTGTGTGTATACATAGAGGTGTATAGAGGTCTATGGAGACTGTGTGAATACATAGAGTTTTGTAGAGGTCTGTAGAGACTGTATGTATACATAGAGGTTTGTAGAGGTCTATAGAGACTGTGTGTACATAGAGGTGTATTGTCAGGTGTGTAGAGGTCTATAGAGACTGTGTGTACATAGAGGTGTATTGTCAGGTGTGTAGAGGTCTATGGAGACTGTGTGTATACATAGAGGTGTATAGAGGTCTATAGAGACTGTGTGTATACATAGAGGTGTATAGAGGTCTATAGAGACTGTGTGTATACATAGAGGTGTATAGAGGTCTATAGAGACTATATGTATACATAGAGATGTATAGAGGTCTGTAGAGACTATATGTATACATAGAGGTTTGTAGAGGTCTGTAGAGACTATATGTATACATAGAGTTTTGTAGAGGTCTGTAGAGACTGTATGTATACATAGAGGTTTGTAGAGGTCTATAGAGACTGTGTGTACATAGAGGTGTATTGTCAGGTGTGTAGAGGTCTATACGTGTTGTGGAAGTGAAGGAGGAGAAGAACCTACCCCATCTTTGGTCAGGTGAGCGTAGACATGTAGTCTACTGTATGTATAGATAGGAATGTATTGTGGCTGTCCAAGAGAAGAGATGCATTGACTGAAGAACAGGAAGGGCGGACTGTGGAACAGAGGAGGACGACCACCCTCATCCAACAACATTTTTAAAACGTTAAGAAAAAGGCAGGAATATATACATTATTTTTTTATATATATCGAAATATCTTTATTTCTCACTAAATATCTGGTTAAAAACACTGTTTTGCAATGGTCTCTACAGTAGTCACAACAGCACCCTCTATAGGTGAGGGTGGGTTTTCACTGTGCTCTTGCTCCCACCATAGAAACCTATGGGTACGACGCAGCCCAGGTGAGAATGAACTCAGTCACAACCTTTACATTAGACAGGCTGAAACGGTTTTGCTCGGTTAAATCTATCTTCTTTGGCTAAACGTTGAGATAACATTACCACCGTCTACTATTGTTACTGTTGGTACGGCTTGTCAATGACATGACAGCCTGGTTGAGGGACAATGAGGAAGTTGCATTGGCTGTGTAGGTCAGTGCTCCCCAGTGACATGACAGCCTGGTTGAGGGACAATGGAGAAGTTGCATTGGCTGTGTAGGTCAGTGCTCCCCAGTGACATGACAGCCTGGTTGAGAGACAATGGAGAAGTTGCATTGGCTGTGTAGGTCAGGGCTCCCCAGTGACATGACAGCCTGGTTGAGGGACAATGGAGAAGTTGCATTGGCTGTGTAGGTCAGTGCTCCCCAGTGACATGACAGCCTGGTTTAGAGACAATGAGGAAGTTGCATTGGCTGTGTAGGTCAGTGCTCCCCAGTGACATGACAGCCTGGTTGAGGGACAATGGAGAAGTTGCATGGGCTGTGTAGGTCAGGGCTCCCCAGTGACAGGACAGCCTGGTTGAGGGACAATGGAGAAGTTGCATTGGCTGTGTAGGTCAGTGCTCCCCAGTGACATGACAGCCTGGTTGAGGGACAATGGAGAAGTTGCATTGGCTGTGTAGGTCAGGGCTCCCCAGTGACATGACAGCCTGGTTGAGGGACAATGAGGAAGTTGCATTGGCTTTGTAGGTCAGTGCTCCCCAGTGACATGACAGCCTGGTTGAGAGACAATGAGGAAGTTGCATTGGCTGTGTAGGTCAGTGCTCCCCAATGACATGACACGGGACTCATTGTTTTTCTTCAGCAGATGGTCGTGGGAGGCGGAGCATAATTATAAATAACGTGTCCACTGCCAACTGACCGCAACAACCCCAAACAGAGACAACTATTTACAGTGTGTGGGGACACTTGGGAACAGATTTCTTACATTACAGTCACTCTGAGATGATAACCTGGTGATTTTACCCCTCTGAGCTGATAACCTCTGAGCTGATAACCTGTGATTTTACCACTCCTGAGCTGATAACCTGTTTTACCCCTCTGATGATTTACCTGGTCCCCTCTGATTTGATAACCTGGTGATTTTACCCCTCTGAGCTGATAACCTGGGTGATTTTACCCCTCTGAGCTGATATACCTGGTGATTTTACCCCTCTGAGCTGATATAACCTGGTGATTTTTTACCCCTCTGAGCTGATAAAGTGATTTTACCCCTCTGAGCTGATATAACCTGGTGATTTTACCCTCTGAGCTGATAACCTGGTATTTTACCACTCTGAGCTGATAACCTGGTGATTTTACCCTCTGAGCTGATAACCTGGTGATTTTACCCCTCTGAGCTGATAACCTGGTGATTTTACCCCTCTGAGCTGATATACCTGGTGATTTTACCCTGAGCTGAGCCTGGTGATTTTACCCCTGAGCTGATAACCTGGTTTTTACCCCTCTGAGCTGATAACCTGGTGATTTTACCCCTCTGAGCTGATAACCTGGTGATTTTACCCCTCTGAGCTGATAACCTGGTGATTTTACCCCTCTGAGCTGATATAACCTGGTGATTTTACCCTCTGAGCTGATAACCTGGTGATTTTCCTCTGAAATAACCTGGTGATTTTACAAAACCTGGTGATTTTACTTGGAGTGCTGAAATAAAATCACCCTGAGGATAATCTGGCCTGCATTTTACTCTCTCTCTCTCTCTCTCTCTCTCTCTCTCTCTCTCTCTCTCTCTCTCTCTCTCTCTCTCTCTCTCTCTGTCTCTCTCTGTCTCTCTCTCTCTCTCTCTCTCTCTCTCTCTCTCTTTCCTCCTTTCTTCCTTTCTTTCCTCCTCTCTGAATGTAGTGTTGAATCAGTGGACATGACTAGAGGGTCCGGCTGTGGAGCAGATTTCCCAGCTCTCACTGTGTTCTAGGGACCAGGTGTGGAGGGCAAGGCTCCACTCCATGAATCTGCTACGGTACCTCCTACCTCCAAAACCAGTGTCACCCTCTGTCAAAAAAAGGGAGGGGTTTCTCTTGGTTTATTAATGGTTAGGACGGTGGCTTGCCGATACATGTAGCCGACACTGTCTCACCTGGTTCTAGTAGAGACAGGCGTCTTCGACCTCTGACCTCTACCCTTGAACTCTACTCTCTGTCTCCGACCCTTTACCTGCCCTCTCTCGTCAGGACAGGTATAAGCCAACTCTGGCTCTGCTAACAAACCACTTCCTTGACTGGCACTTAGGTCTACACACATCACTTAGGGCTACACACATCACTTAGGTCTACACACATCACTTAGGTCTACACACATCACTTAGGTCTACACACATCACTTAGGGCTACACACATCACTTAGGTCTACACACATCACTTAGGTCTACACACATCACTTAGGTCTACACACATCACTTAGGGCTACACACATCACTTAGGGCTACACACATCACTTAGGGCTACACACATCACTTAGGTCTACACACATCACTTAGGTCTACACACATCACTTAGGGCTACACACATCACTTAGGTCGACACACATCACTTAGGTCTACACACATCACTTAGGTCTACACACATCACTTAGGTCGACACACATCACTTAGGTCGACACACATCACTTAGGTCTACACACATCACTTAGGTCTACACACATCACTTAGGTCTACACACATCACTTAGGTCTACACACATCACTTAGGTCGACACACATCACTTAGGTCTACACACATCACTTAGGTCTACACACATCACTTAGGGCTACACACATCACTTAGGTCTACACACATCACTTAGGTCTACACACATCACTTAGGTCTACACACATCACTTAGGTGACTCATAAAAGCTTTTTAATTCCTTTACAAGAACAGAACACACACACACACACACACACACACACACACACACACACACACACACACACACACACACACCCTCACCTCAGCCGCAGGATGCTGATTCATACGTACATATTGTTTATGAACTCATTCATTGTCAATGTGGAAGGTGCATAGAATTTTCCAGAATCATTACCTCACATGCCATTTCCCCTTCCATCTGAACAAGACCTTTAAACAAAACCTACATATCAGACTCTTTGGTGTGGTTGCCTGAAACACAGATGAATCCAAGTTCAGAACTAGGATGATTCTGTCAGGATTTGGCCAGGGTTGTTCCGGTTTTTGGTCACTAGATGCCCCCATTGTGCCTTTTGACCTTTTGTTTCCCTGATCCCCATGATTATTTGCACCTGTGCCTCGTTTCCCCTGATTGTATTTAAACCCTTTGTTTTACTCAGTTCTTGGCTCTGTGTTTCTGTCAGGACCCGGTTACGAACCTGGGTCTCCGGAGTGAGAAACAGTCACTAAACCAACTGAGCCACGAATAGTCAGCAGAACCCAGAAGATGAGGCAGACACAGCAGTACTTGAGACGGTGTATTTAATGAAGTAAAAGTTAAGTTCTTCAGGAAAACATGTAACTCCACAACCTCAAAAGGAATTCCACAAGAACAAAGGAAATCCTCCAAGACAAAGGTAAATCCACAAGGTGGAAGATAAAGCACAAAAAGCCTCAAAAGATATTCAAAAACAAACAAACAAGAACAAAAAACAGAATTCCACAAGAGAGTCCACCGGGATCACAAGAGTTCTCAGAGTACTAGGGCTGGGTGCTAACATACAAACACAGAGCAAAGAACTGAGGAAAACTAAGGGTTTAAATGCAATCAGGGGTCATTAACTAGGCACAGGTGCAAATAATCATGGATCAAGGGAAAACAAAAGGTCAAAGGGCACAATGGGGGCATCTAGTGACCAAAATCATTAGCCGGAACAACCCTGGCCAAATTAGCTGAGTCAGAATCTGTGTCTGGGAAACTCCAGATCATTAGCTGAGTATCTAGTTACTTCACAGTCATCACAATGACCTCCAGATCATTAGCTGAGTCATTAACTAGTTACTTCACAGTCATCACAATGACCTCCAGATCATTAGCTGAGTCATTAACTAGTTACTTCACAGTCATCACAATGACCTCCAGATCATTAGCTGAGTCATTAACTAGTTACTTCACAGTCATCACAATGACCTCCAGATCATTAGCTGAGTCATTAACTAGTTACTTCACAGTCATCACAATGACCTCCAGATCATTAGCTGAGTCATTAACTAGTTACTTCACAGTCATCACACTGACCTCCAGATCATTAGCTGAGTCATTAACTAGTTACTTCACAGTCATCACACTGACCTCCAGATCATTAGCTGAGTCATTAACTAGTTACTTCACAGTCATCACAATGACCTCCAGATCATTAGCTGAGTCATTAACTAGTTACTTCACAGTCATCACAATGACCTCCAGATCATTAGCTGAGTCATTAACTAGTTACTTCACAGTCATCACAATGACCTCCAGATCATTAGCTGAGTCATTAACTAGTTACTTCACAGTCATCACAATGACCTCCAGATCATTAGCTGAGTCATTAACTAGTTACTTCACAGTCATCACAATGACTTCCAGATCATTAGCTGAGTCATTAACTAGTTACTTCACAGTCATCACAATGACCTCCAGATCATTAGCTGAGTCATTAACTAGTTACTTCACAGTCATCACACTGACCTCCAGATCATTAGCTGAGTCATTAACTAGTTACTTCACAGTCATCACACTGACCTCCAGATCATTAGCTGAGTCATTAACTAGTTACTTCACAGTCATCACAATGACCTCCAGATCATTAGCTGAGTCATTAACTAGTTACTTCACAGTCATCACAATGACCTCCAGATCATTAGCTGAGTCATTAACTAGTTACTTCACAGTCATCACACTGACCTCCAGATCATTAGCTGAGTCATTAACTAGTTACTTCACAGTCATCACAATGACTTCTCATTAGCTGAGTGATTAACTAGTTACTTCACAGTCATCACAATGACCTCCAGATCATTAGCTGAGTCATTAACTAGTTACTTCACAGTCATCACACTGACCTCCAGATCATTAGCTGAGTCATTAACTAGTTACTTCACAGTCATCACAATGACCTCCAGATCATTAGCTGAGTCATTAACTAGTTACTTCACAGTCATCACAATGACCTCCAGATCATTAGCTGAGTCATTAACTAGTTACTTCACAGTCATCACAATGACCTCCAGATCATTAGCTGAGTCATTAACTAGTTACTTCACAGTCATCACAATGACCTCCAGATCATTAGCTGAGTCATTAACTAGTTACTTCACAGTCATCACAATGACCTCCACATCATTAGCTGAGTCATTAACTAGTTACTTCACAGTCATCACAATGACTTCCAGATCATTAGCTGAGTCATTAACTAGTTACTTCACAGTCATCACAATGACCTCCAGATCATTAGCTGAGTCATTAACTAGTTACTTCACAGTCATCACAATGACCTCCAGATCATTAGCTGAGTCATTAACTAGTTACTTCACAGTCATCACACTGACCTCCACATCATTAGCTGAGTCATTAACTAGTTACTTCACAGTCATCACAATGACCTCCAGATCATTAGCTGAGTCATTAACTAGTTACTTCACAGTCATCACAATGACCTCCAGATCATTAGCTGAGTCATTAACTAGTTACTTCACAGTCATCACAATGACCTCCAGATCATTAGCTGAGTCATTAACTAGTTACTTCACAGTCATCACAATGACCTCCAGATCATTAGCTGAGTCATTAACTAGTTACTTCACAGTCATCACAATGACCTCCAGATCATTAGCTGAGTCATTAACTAGTTACTTCACAGTCATCACAATTACTTCCAGATCATTAGCTGAGTCATTAACTAGTTACTTCACAGTCATCACAATGACCTCCAGATCATTAGCTGAGTCATTAACTAGTTACTTCACAGTCATCACACTGACCTCCAGATCATTAGCTGAGTCATTAATTAGTTACTTCACAGTCATCACACTGACCTCCACATCATTAGCTGAGTCATTAACTAGTTACTTCACAGTCATCACAATGACCTCCAGATCATTAGCTGAGTCATTAACTAGTTACTTCACAGTCATCACAATGACCTCCAGATCATTAGCTGAGTCATTAACTAGTTACTTCACAGTCATCACACTGACCTCCAGATCATTAGCTGAGTCATTAACTAGTTACTTCACAGTCATCACAATGACTTCCAGATCATTAGCTGAGTGATTAACTAGTTACTTCACAGTCATCACAATGACCTCCAGATCATTAGCTGAGTCATTAACTAGTTACTTCACAGTCATCACACTGACCTCCAGATCATTAGCTGAGTCATTAACTAGTTACTTCACAGTCATCACAATGACCTCCAGATCATTAGCTGAGTCATTAACTAGTTACTTCACAGTCATCACAATGACCTCCAGATCATTAGCTGAGTCATTAACTAGTTACTTCACAGTCATCACAATGACCTCCAGATCATTAGCTGAGTCATTAACTAGTTACTTCACAGTCATCACAATGACCTCCAGATCATTAGCTGAGTCATTAACTAGTTACTTCACAGTCATCACAATGACCTCCAGATCATTAGCTGAGTCATTAACTAGTTACTTCACAGTCATCACAATGACTTCCAGATCATTAGCTGAGTCATTAACTAGTTACTTCACAGTCATCACAATGACCTCCAGATCATTAGCTGAGTCATTAACTAGTTACTTCACAGTCATCACACTGACCTCCAGATCATTAGCTGAGTCATTAACTAGTTACTTCACAGTCATCACACTGACCTCCAGATCATTAGCTGAGTCATTAACTAGTTACTTCACAGTCATCACAATGACCTCCAGATCATTAGCTGAGTCATTAACTAGTTACTTCACAGTCATCACAATGACCTCCAGATCATTAGCTGAGTCATTAACTAGTTACTTCACAGTCATCACACTGACCTCCAGATCATTAGCTGAGTCATTAACTAGTTACTTCACAGTCATCACAATGACCTCCAGATCATTAGCTGAGTCATTAACTAGTTACTTCACAGTCATCACAATGACCTCCAGATCATTAGCTGAGTCATTAACTAGTTACTTCACAGTCATCACAATGACCTCCAGATCATTAGCTGAGTCATTAACTAGTTACTTCACAGTCATCACAATGACCTCCAGATCATTAGCTGAGTCATTAACTAGTTACTTCACAGTCATCACAATGACCTCCAGATCATTAGCTGAGTCATTAACTAGTTACTTCACAGTCATCACAATGACCTCCAGATCATTAGCTGAGTCATTAACTAGTTACTTCACAGTCATCACAATGACCTCCAGATCATTAGCTGAGTCATTAACTAGTTACTTCACAGTCATCACAATGACCTCCAGATCATTAGCTGAGTCATTAACTAGTTACTTCACAGTCATCACACTGACCTCCAGATCATTAGCTGAGTCATTAACTAGTTACTTCACAGTCATCACAATGACCTCCAGATCATTAGCTGAGTCATTAACTAGTTACTTCACAGTCATCACACTGACCTCCAGATCATTAGCTGAGTCATTAACTAGTTACTTCACAGTCATCACAATGACTTCCAGATCATTCGCTGAGTCATTAACTAGTTACTTCACAGTCATCACAATGACTTCCAGATCATTAGCTGAGTCATTAACTAGTTACTTCACAGTCATCAAAATGACTTCCAGATCATTCGCTGAGTCATTAACTAGTTACTTCACAGTCATCACACTGACCTCCAGATCATTAGCTGAGTCATTAACTAGTTACTTCACAGTCATCACAATGACCTCCAGATCATTAGCTGAGTCATTAACTAGTTACTTCACAGTCATCACAATGACCTCCAGATCATTAGCTGAGTCATTAACTAGTTACTTCACAGTCATCACAATGACCTCCAGATCATTAGCTGAGTCATTAACTAGTTACTTCACAGTCATCACACTGACCTCCAGATCATTAGCTGAGTCATTAACTAGTTACTTCACAGTCATCACAATGACCTCCAGATCATTAGCTGAGTCATTAACTAGTTACTTCACAGTCATCACAATGACCTCCAGATCATTAGCTGAGTCATTAACTAGTTACTTCACAGTCATCACAATGACTTCCAGATCATTAGCTGAGTCATTAACTAGTTACTTCACAGTCATCACAATGACTTTCAGATCATTAGCTGAGTCATTAACTAGTTACTTCACAGTCATCACAATGACCTCCAGATCATTAGCTGAGTCATTAACTAGTTACTTCACAGTCATCACAATGACCTCCAGATCATTAGCTGAGTCATTAACTAGTTACTTCACAGTCATCACAATGACCTCCAGATCATTAGCTGAGTCATTAACTAGTTACTTCACAGTCATCACAATGACCTCCAGATCATTAGCTGAGTCATTAACTAGTTACTTCACAGTCATCACAATGACCTCCAGATCATTAGCTGAGTCATTAACTAGTTACTTCACAGTCATCACAATGACCTCCAGATCATTAGCTGAGTCATTAACTAGTTACTTCACAGTCATCACAATGACCTCCAGATCATTAGCTGAGTCATTAACTAGTTACTTCACAGTCATCACAATGACCTCCAAATCATTAGCTGAGTCATTAACTAGTTACTTCACAGTCATCACACTGACCTCCAGATCATTAGCTGAGTCATTAACTAGTTACTTCACAGTCATCACAATGACCTCCAGATCATTAGCTGAGTCATTAACTAGTTACTTCACAGTCATCACAATGACCTCCAGATCATTAGCTGAGTCATTAACTAGGACTACTGATAATATGCCATGATGATGAATGTGTGTTCATTGGTTCTGTTAGCTGTTAGGGGAGGGTTAGGAGTCACAACTAGTTACACACAGTCATCACAATGACACCACGATCATTAGCTGAGTCATTAACTACGCACACACATCACAATGACCACCAGATCACACACACACACACATGACACAACTGAGTCATGATGGGGACCTCCAGATCACACACACACACACACACACACACACACACACACACACACACACACACACACACACACACACACACACACACACACACACACAGGTTGTGGCTTCAGTTAATGCCATTGTCTGGATCATTTCCAATCCTCCATATATATATTTCTGGACATATCTTTTTAAATATACTCCTTGATTTAGTTCCTCTATGTTTACACAAGGTTCAGATAAACCATCTATATAGACGGTATTACTGGTAGACTTCTGTAATGCATTGAAACATGATTCTGCCTGTGTTGTCACAGGGTATAATTAGTCTGGTTGAACAGCCATACCAACACGTCTCCTCTCACTCTCTAGGAATGTCTCTCAGTAGTTTTCCAACGGCAGCGCTCACCCCGACTCTGTGTGTGTGTGTGTGTGTGTGTGTGTGTGTGTGTGTGTGTGTGTGTGTGCGTGTGTGTGTGGGTTAGTGTGTGTGTGGGCTAGTGTGTGTGTGTGTGGGTTAGTGTGTGTGTGTGTGTGTGGGTTAGTGTGTGGGTTAGTGTGTGTGTTTGTGCATGTGTGTGTGTGCATTAGTGTGTGTGTGTGGGTTAGTGTGTGTGTGTGCGTGCGTTAGTGTGTGTGTGTGTGTGGGTTAGTGTGTGTATGCGAGGGCCACCGTTATACAACACAATCATGTGAAGACCTGAGTCTAAGAAATCACGTTTCAGGTCTGTCCTACACCATACTGTCTGTCCTACACCATACTGTCTGTCCTACACCATACTGTCTGTCCTACACCATACTGTCTGTCCTACACCATACTGTCTGTCCTACACCATACTGTCTGTCCTACACCATACTGTCTGTCCTTCACCCTACTGTCTGTCCTACACCTTACTGTCTGTCCTACACCATACTGTCTGTCCTACACCATACTGTCTGTCCTACACCATACTGTCTGTCCTTCACCCTACTGTCTGTCCTACACCTTACTGTCTGTCCTACACCATACTGCCCATACTGTCTGTCCTACACCTTACTGTCTGTCCTACACCATACTGTCCATACTGTCTGTCCTACACCATACTGTCTGTCCTACACCATACTGTCTGTCCTACACCTTACTGTCTGTCCTACACCATACTGTCTGTCCTACACCATACTGTCTGTCCTACACCATACTGTCTGTCCTATACCATACTGTCTGTCCTACACCATACTGTCTGTCCTACACCATACTATCTGTCCTTCACCCTACTGTCTGTCCTACACCATACTGTCTGTCCTACACCATACTGTCTGTCCTACACCATACTGTCCATACTGTCTGTCCTACACCTTACTGTCTGTCCTACACCATACTGTCCATACTGTCTGTCCTACACCTTACTGTCTGTCCTACACCTTACTGTCTGTCCTACACCATACTGTCTGTCCTACACCATACTGTCTGTCCTACACCATACTGTCTGTCCTATACCATACTGTCTGTCCTACACCATACTGTCTGTCGTACACCATACTGTCTGTCCTACACCATACTGTCTGTCCTACACCTTACTGTCTTTCCTACACCATACTGTCTGTCCTATACCATACTGTCTGTCCTACACCATACTGTCTGTCCTACACCATACTGTCTGTCCTACACCCTACTGTCTGTCCTATACCATACTGTCTGTCCTACACCATACTGTCTGTCCTACACCATACTGTCTGTCCTACACCCTACTGTCTGTCCTATACCATACTGTCTGTCCTACACCATACTGTCTGTCCTATACCATACTGTCCATACTGTCTGTCCTACACCCTACTGTCTGTCCTACACCATACTGTCTGTTCTACACCATACTGTCTGTCCTACACAATACTGTCTGTCCTTCACCCTACTGTCTGTCCTTCACCATACTGTCTGTCCTTCACCCTACTGTCTGTCCTACACCATACTGTCTGTCCTACACCATACTGTCTGTCCTACACCATACTGTCTGTTCTACACCATACTGTCCATACTGTCTGTCCTTCACCCTACTGTCTGTCCTACACCTTACTGTCTGTCCTATACCATACTGTCTGTCCTACACCATACTGTCTGTCCTACACCATACTGTCCATACTGTCTGTCCTACACCCTACTGTCCGTCCAACAATCTACTGTCTGTCCTACACCATACTGTCTGTCCTACACCATACTGTCTTTCCTACACCATACTGTCTGTTCTACACCATACTGTCCATACTGTCTGTTCTACACCATACTGTCTGTTCTACACCTTACTGTCTGTTCTACACCATACTGTCTGTCCTTCACCCTACTGTCTGTCCTACACCATACTGTCTGTCCTACACCATACTGTCTTTCCTACACCATACTGTCTGTTCTACACCATACTGTCCATACTGTCTGTCCTACACCATACTGTCTGTTCTACACCATACTTACTGTCTGTTCTACACCTTACTGTCTGTTCTACACCATACTGTCTGTCCTTCTCCCTACTGTCTGTCCTAATTGACATAATTTGAGTCAATTGGAGGTATACCAGGTGTACCTGTGGATGTATTTCAAGGTCTATCTTCAAACTCAGTGCCTCTTTGCTTGACATCATGGGAAAATCAAA
>NW_026284777.1:0-30000 GCF_023373465.1 Oncorhynchus keta | reverse complement strand
GCATACCATTAGAGTCCCCTTGAAGCATACCATTAGAGTCCACTTGAAGCCTACCATTAGAGTCCCCTTGAAGCATACCATTAGAGTCCCCTTGAAGCATACCATTAGAGTCCACTTGAAGCATACCATTAGAGTCCACTTGAAGCCTACCATTAGAGTCCCCTTGAAGCCTACCATTAGAGTCCACTTGAAGCCTACCATTAGAGTCCCCTTGAAGCCAACCATTAGAGTCCCCTTGAAGCCTACCATTAGAGTCCCCTTTAAGCCTACCATTAGAATCCCTTTGAAGCCTACCATTAGAGTCCCCTTGAAGCCTACCATTAGAGTCGCCTACCATTAGAGTCCCCTTGAAGCCTACCATTAGAGTCGCCTACCATTAGAGTCCCCTTGAAGCCTACCATTAGAGTCCCTTTGTCTGTGTACTGACACAGCGTGCGACAGAGCTCCAGGAGTTGTAACCCATTTTTGTTGGTTATGTTGTCGTAGTTGTGCCTACTGGGGCATATTGGGGAGTGAATGCTGTCACCTCCAGGTAGGTGTTTGTGTCCTTGTCTGCTCTCTCGTTCTGACAGCCCCCGTCTCTCTCTCCTCCTGGGTTTTGCTATGACACTCCTCTTTCACCACCTTGTGAAAATATTCCAGCATGTACCTGACATCAATGGCTGCCAGCTTTCTGACTGCCCCCCCCTCCCTCCCCTCCCTCCCTCCCTCCCTCCCTCCCTCCCTCCCCCTCCCTCCCTCCCTCCCTCCCTCCCTCCCTCAATCCCTCCCTCCCTCCCTCCCTCCTCCCTCCCCCTCCCCCTCCCCCCTCCCTCCCTCCCTCCCTCCCTCCCTCCCTCCCTCCCTCCCTCCCTCCCCCTCCCTCCCTCCCTCCTCCCTCCCCCCTCCCTCCCTCCTCCCTCCCTCCCTCCCTCCCTCCCTCCCTCCCTCCCTCCCTCCCTCCTCCCTCCCTCCCTCCCCCTCCCTCCCTCCCTCCCTCCCTCCCTCCCCCTCCCTCCCTCCCTCCCTCCCTCCCTCCCTCCCCCTCCCCCTCCCTCCCTCCCTCCCCCTCCCTCCCCCTCAATCCTTCCCTCCCTCCCTCCCTCCCTCAATCCCTCCCTCCCTCCCTCCCTCAATCCCTCCCTCCCTCCCTCCCTCCCTCCCTCAATCCCTCCCTCCCTCTAAGATGAAAAACCACACACACACACAGAGACACACACGCACACACAGAGAGACACACACATACAGAGAGAGACACACACACACAGAGAGAGATTTAAACATCTATCTACCAACAGTAAAATCAACAAATGGAACATTTGGAACAACACAGCCCCTTAACAACACAGCCCCTTAACCACCCAGCCCCTTAACAACCCAGCCCCTTAACAACCCAGCCCCTTAACAACACAGCCCCTTAACAACCCAGCCCCTTAACAACCCAGCCCCTTAACAACACAGCCCCTTAACCACCCAGCCCCTTAACAACCCAGCCCCTTAACAACCCAGCCCCTTAACAACCCAGCCCCTTAACAACCCAGCCCCTTAACAACCCAGCCCCTTAACAACACAGCCCCTTAACTACCCAGCCCCTTAACAATCCAGCCCCTTAACCACCCAGCCCCTTAACAACCCAGCCCCTTAACAACCCAGCCCCTTAACAACACAGCCCCTTAACAACCCAGCCCCTTAACAACCCAGCCCCTTAACCACCCAGCCCCTTAACCACCCAGCCCCTTAACAACACAGCCCCTTAACCACCCAGCCCTTAACCACCCAGCCCCTTAACAACACAGCCCCTTAACAACACAGCCCCTTAACCACCCAGCCCCTTAACAACACAGCCCCTTAACCACCCAGCCCCTTAACAACACAGCCCCTTAACAACCCAGCCCCTTAACAACACAGCCCCTTAACAATCCAGCCCCTTAACAACACAGACCCTTAACCACCCAGCCCCTTAACAACCCAGCCCCTTAACAACCCAGCCCCTTAACAATCCAGCCCCTTAACAACACAGACCCTTAACCACCCAGCCCCTTAACACAGCCCCTTAACAATCCAACCCCTTAACATTTACATTTACATTTAAGTCATTTAGCAGACGCTCTTATCCAGAGCGACTTACAAATTGGTGCATTCACCTTATGACATCCAGTAGAATAGTCACTTTACAATAGTGCATCTAAATCTTAAAGGGGGGGGGGGGTGAGAAGGATTACTTATCCTATCCTAGGTATTCCTTAAAGAGGTGGGGTTTCAGGTGTCTCCGGAAGGTGGTGATTGACTCCGCTGTCCTGGCGTCGTGAGGGAGTTTGTTCCACCATTGGGGGGCCAGAGCAGCGAACAGTTTTGACTGGGCTGAGCGGGAACTGTACTTCCTCAGTGGTAGGGAGGCGAGCAGGCCAGAGGTGGATGAACGCAGTGCCCTTGTTTGGGTGTAGGGCCTGATCAGAGCCTGGAGGTACTGAGGTGCCGTTCACCTCACAGCTCCGTAGGCAAGCACCATGGTCTTGTAGCGGATGCGAGCTTCAACTGGAAGCCAGTGGAGAGAGTGGAGGAGCGGGGTGATGTGAGAGAACTTGGGAAGGTTGAACACCAGACGGGCTGCGGCGTTCTGGATGAGTTGTAGGGGTTTAATGGCACAGGCAGGGAGCCCAGCCAACAGCGAGTTGCAGTAATCCAGACGGGAGATGACAAGTGCCTGGATTAGGACCTGCGCCGCTTCCTGTGTGAGGCAGGGTCGTACTCTGCGGATGTTGTAGAGCATGAACCTACAGGAACGGGCCACCTCCTTGATGTTAGTTGAGAACGACAGGGTGTTGTCCAGGATCACGCCAAGGTTCTTAGCGCTCTGGGAGGAGGACACAATGGAGTTGTCAACCGTGATGGCGAGATCATGGAACGGGCAGTCCTTCCCGGGAGGAAGAGCAGCTCCGTCTTGCCGAGGTTCAGCTTGAGGTGGTGATCCGTCATCCACACTGATATGTCTGCCAGACATGCAGAGATGCGATTCGCCACCTGGTCATCAGAAGGGGGAAAGGAGAAGAATAATTGTGTGTCGTCTGCATAGCAATGATAGGAGAGACCATGTGAGGTTATGACAGAGCCAAGTGACTTGGTGTATAGCGAGAATAGGAGAGGGCCTAGAACAGAGCCCTGGGGGACACCAGTGGTGAGAGCGCGTGGTGAGGAGACAGATTCTCGCCACGCCACCTGGTAGGAGCGACCTGTCAGGTAGGACGCAATCCAAGCGTTGGCCGCGCCGGAGATGCCCAACTCGGAGAGGGTGGAGAGGAGGATCTGATGGTTCACAGTATCGAAGGCAGCCGATAGGTCTAGAAGGATGAGAGCAGAGGAGAGAGAGTTAGCTTTAGCGGTGCGGAGCGCCTCCGTGATACAGAGAAGAGCAGTCTCAGTTGAATGACTAGTCTTGAAACCCAGCCCCTTAACAACACAGCCCCTTAACCACCCAGCCCCTTAACAATCCAGCCCCTTAACAACCCAGCCCCTTAACATTCCAGCCCAGCCCCCTAACAACCCATCTCAGCCCCCTAACAACATAACCCAGCCCCCTAACAACATAACCCAGCCCCCTAACAACCTAGCCCAGCCCCCAAACACCATAACCCAGCCCCCTAACAACCAAGCCCAGCCCCATAACAACATAACCCAGCCCCTTAACAACCCAGCCCCCTAACAACCCACCTCAGCCCCTAACAACATAACCCAGCCCCTAATCCAGCCCCTTAACAACCCAGCCCCTTAACAACCCAACCCAGCCCCTTAACAACCCAGCTCAGCCCCTAACAACCCAGCTCAGCCCCTAACAACCCAGCTCAGCACCCTAACAACCCATCTCAGCCCCCTAACAACCCAGACCAGCCCCTTAACAACCCAGCTCAGCCCCTTAACAACCCAGCCCAGCCCCTAACAACCCATCTCAGCCCCCTAACAACATAACCCAGCCCCTAACAACATAACCCAGCCCCCTAACAACCTAGCCCAGCCCCCAAACACCATAACCCAGCCCCTAACAACCAAGCCCAGCCCCATAACAACATAACCCAGCCCCTTAACAACCCAGCCCCTAATAACCCACCTCAGCCCCTAACAACATAACCCAGCCCCTAATCCAGCCCCTTAACAACCAGCCCCTTAACAACCCAGCCCCTTAACAACCCAGCCCAGCCCCTAACAACCCAGCTCAGCCCCCCTAACAACCCAGCTCAGCACCTAACAACCCATCTCAGCCCCTAACAACCCAGACCAGCCCCTTAACAACCCAGCTCAGCCCCTTAACAACCCAGCTCAGCCCCTTAACAACCCAGCTCAGCCCCTTAACAACATAACCCAGCCCCCTAACAACCCAGCTCAGCCCCTTAACAACCCAACTCAGCCCCTTAACAACCCAACTCAGCCCCTTAACAACCCAGCTCAGCCCCTGAACAACTCAGCTCAGCCCCTTAACAACAGAGCCCAGCCCCCTAACAACCCAGCCAAGTCCCCTATCAACCCAGCCCAGCGTTTAATGCAAGTCAGAAAAACATGTGCTCTGTGTCTGTGTCTGTGTCTGTGTCTGTGTCTCTGTCTCTGTCTCTGTCTCTGTCTCTGTCACTCTGTCTCTGTGTCTCTGTGTCTCTGTCTCTGTCTCTCTGTCTCTGTCTCCATCTCTCTCTCTCTCTCTCTCTCCACCATATCTATCTCAAACGATCACCCTGTGCCAGAACAACAGGACATGTGGAAACGTGTAGTGTATCTGAGAGAGAACAGAGCCAAAACAGAACTCTTTCCAGGAAAGACAAAGTTAATCGGAGACAATCCTGTGAAAAACAAAGATTGTAGCTGGAGATGCCTACTTGCTGCCTACTTCCTGCCTACTTGCTGCCTACTTCCTGCCTACTTCCTGCCTACTTGCTGCCTACTTGCTGCCTACTTCCTGCCTACTTCCTGCCTACTTGCTGCCTACTTGCTGCCTACTTGCTGCCTACTTCCTGCCTACTTGCTGCCTACTTCCTGCCTACTTGCTGCCTACTTCCTGCCTACTTGCTGCCTACTTCCTGCCTACTTGCTGCTTACAGCCAGCAGCATACCACCCTGCATCCCACTGCTGGTTTGCCTCTGAAGCTAAGCAGGGTTGGTCCTGGTTGGTCCCTGGATGGGAGACCAGGTGGTGTTGGAGGGCCAGTAGGAGGCACTCTTTCCTCTGGTCTAAAAAAATATCCCAATACCCCAGTGATTGGGGACACTGCCCTGTGTAGGGTGCCGTCTTTCGGATGGGACATTAAACGGGTGTCCTGACTCTCTGAGGTCATTAAAGATCCCATGGCACTTATCGTAAGAGTGGGTGTTAACCCCCGGTGTCCTACCTAAATTCCCAATCTGGCCCTCAAACCTTCATGGTCACCTAATAATCCCCAGTTTACAATTGGCTCATTCATCTCCCTCCTCTCCCCTGTAACTATTCCCCAGGTCGTTGCTGCAAATGAGAATGTGTTCTCAGTCAATTTACCTGTAAAAATAACATAAAACTTGCTACCTACTCATTGCCTACCAGCTAACACATCTCATGTGACAGGGCTGGTGAGAAAGATGGCTGTATTCTGGGGCCTGATCACGGTAGACATTTCCTTTATAACCACAGGTCTAGGCTCAGTTTCAGGATCTCCCTAAACTTAACCAATAGAAACTAACTTAACAACATATCTAGGATCCAATTGTCACAATCACCAATCCTAACCTTAACCATTAGAAAATAACTTGACAACTGATCTAGCATCAGCATGTCTTGAGGACGTGCTTTAAACTGGCCACTAGGGGCAACAGTGAGTACTTTAAATTTATTTTTATTTCACCTTTATTTAACCAGGTAAGCTAGGGGAGAACAAGTTCTCATTTACAACTGTGACCTGGCCAAGATAAAGCAAAGCACTGTGACACAAACAACAACACAGAGTTACACATGGAGTAAACAAACGTACAGTCAATAACACAATAGAATCAAAATAAAGACTATATACAGTGTGTGCAAATAGTGTGAGGAGGTAAGGCAATAAATAGGCCATAGTAGCGAAGTAATTACAATTCAGCAGATTAACACTGGAGTGATAGATGAGCAGATGCTGGTGTGTAAGTAGTGATACTGGTGTGCAAAAGAGCAAAGAAGTAAATAAAAACAATATGGGGATGATGTAGGTAGATTGGGTGGGCTATTTACAGATGGACTATGTACAGCTGCAGCGATCGGTTAGCTGCTCAGATAGCTGATGTTTAAAGTGAGGGAAATGTAAGTTCCAGCTTCAGCGATTTTTTTGCAATTCGTTCCAATCACTGGCAGCAGAGAACTGGAAGGAAAGGCGGCCAAATGAGGTGTTGGCTTTGGGGATGATCAGTGAGATATACCTGCTGGAACGTGTGCTACAGGTGGGTGTTGCCATCGTGACCAGTGAACTGAGATAAGGCGGAGCTTTACCTAGCATAGACATAGATGACCTGGAGCCAGTGGGTCTGGCAACGAATATGTAGCGAGGGCCAGCCGACTAGAGCATACAGGTCGCAGTGGTGGGTGGTATAAGGAGCTTTGGTGACAAAACGGATGGCACTGTGATAGACTACATCCAATTAATTGAGTAGGATATTGGAGGCTATTTTGTAAATGACATCGCCAAAGTCGGGGATCGGTAGGATAGTCAGTTTTACTAGGTAAGTTTGACGGTGTGAGTGAAGGAGGCTTTGTTGCGAAATAGGAAGCTGATTCTAGATTTAACTTTGGATCGGAGATGTTTGATATGAGTCTGGAAGGATAGTTTACAGTCTAACCAGACACCTAGGTATTTGTCGTTGTCCACATATTCTAAGTCAGAACCGTCCAGAGTAGTGATGCTAGTCGGGCGTGTGGGTGCAGGCAGCGAACGGTTAAAAATCATGGATTTGGTTTTACTAGAATTTAAGAGCAGTTGGAGGCCATCAAGTAGTATTGGGTTTTGCCTGGGCATTGAGGACGGGGAAGGTGGATGGATGTAATCTCATGACTCTGAATCAGAAGGTATCATGTTAAATCCCATGACTCTGAATCAGAAGGTAGCATGTTAAATCCCATGACTCTGAATCAGAAGGTAGCATGTTAAATCCCATGACTCTGAATCAGAAGGTAGCATGTTAAATCCCATGACTCTGAATCAGAAGGTAGCATGTTAAATCCCATGACTCTGAATCAGAAGGTAGCATGTTAAATCCCATGACTCTGAATCAGAAGGTAGCATGTTAAATCCCATGACTCTGAATCAGAAGGTAGCATGTTAAATCCCATGACTCTGAATCAGAAGGTAGCATGTTAAATCCCATGACTCTGAATCAGAAGGTAGCATGTTAAATCCCATGACTCTGAATCAGAAGGTAGCATGTTAAATCCCATGACTCTGAATCAGAAGGTAGCATGTTAAATCCCATGACTCTGAATCAGAAGGTAGCATGTTAAATCCCATGACTCTGAATCAGAAGGTAGCATGTTAAATCCCATGACTCAGAAGGTAGCATGTTAAATCCCATGAATCAGAAGGTAGCATGTTAAATCCCATGACTCTGAATCAGAAGGTAGCATGTTAAATCCCATGACTCTGAATCAGAAGGTAGCATGTTAAATCCCATGACTCTGAATCAGAAGGTAGCATGTTAAATCCCATGACTCTGAATCAGAAGGTAGCATGTTAAATCCCATGACTCTGAATCAGAAGGTAGCATGTTAAATCCCATGACTCTGAATCAGAAGGTAGCATGTTAAATCCCATGACTCTGAATCAGAAGGTAGCATGTTAAATCCCATGACTCTGAATCAGAAGGTAGCATGTTAAATCCCATGACTCTGAATCAGAAGGTGCATGTTAAATCCCATGACTCTGAATCAGGTAGCATGTTAAATCCCATGACTCTGAATCAGAAGGTAGCATGTTAAATCCCATGACTCTGAATCAGAAGGTAGCATGTTAAATCAGAAGGTAGCATGTTAAATCCCATGACTCTGAATCAGAAGGTAGCATGTTAAATCCCATGACTCTGAATCAGAAGGTAATGTTAAATCCCATGTAATCAGAAGGTAGCATGACTTGAATCAGAAGGTAGCATGTTAAATCCCATGACTCTGAATCAGAAGGTAGCATGTTAAATCCCATGACTCTGAATCAGAAGGTAGCATGTTAAATCCCATGACTCTGAATCAGAAGGTAGCATGTTAAATCCCATGACTCTGAATCAGAAGGTAGCATGTTAAATCCCATGACTCTGAATCAGAAGGTAGCATGTTAAATCCCATGACTCTGAATCAGAAGGTAGCATGTTAAATCCCATGACTCTGAATCAGAAGGTAGCATCAGAAGGTAGCATGTTAAATCCCATGACTTGAAATGTTAAATCCCATGAATCTCTGAATCAGAAGGTAGCATGTTAAATCCCATGACTCTGAATCAGAAGGTAGCATGTTAAATCCCATGACTCTGAATCAGAAGGTAGCATGTTAAATCCCATGACTCTGAATCAGAAGGTAGCATGTTAAATCCCATGACTCTGAATCAGAAGGTAGCATGTTAAATCCCATGACTCTGAATCAGAAGGTAGCATGTTAAATCCCATGACTCTGAATCAGAAGGTAGCATGTTAAATCCCATGCATGTTAAATCCCATGTTAAATCCCATGACTCTGAATCAGAAGGTAGCATGTTAAATCCCATGACTCTGAATCAGAAGGTAGCATGTTAAATCCCATGACTCTGAATAGCAGTTAAATCCCATGACTCTGAATCAGAAGGTAGCATGTTAAATCCCATGACTCTGAATCAGAAGGTAGCATGTTAAATCCCATGACTCTGAATCAGAAGGTAGCATGTTAAATCCCATGACTCTGAATCAGAAGGTAGCATGTTAAATCCCATGACTCTGAATCAGAAGGTAGCATGTTAAATCCCATGACTCCAGAAGGTAGACCCATGACTGAATCAGAAGGTAGCATGTTAAATCCCATGACTCTGAATCAGAAGGTAGCATGTTAAATCCCATGACTCTGAATCAGAAGGTAGCATGTTAAATCCCATGACTCTGAATCAGAAGGTAGCATGTTAAATCCCATGACTCTGAATCAGAAGGTAGCATGTTAAATCCCATGACTCTGAATCAGAAGGTAGGTTAAATCCCATGACATGAAGGTAGCATGTTAAATCCCATGACTCTGAATCAGAAGGTAGCATGTTAAATCCCATGACTCTGAATAGCAGACTCTGAATCAGGTAGCATGTTAAATCCCATGACTCTGAATCAGAAGGTAGCATGTTAAATCCCATGACTCTGAATCAGAAGGTAACATGTTAAATCCCATGACTCTGAATCAGAAGGTAGCATGTTAAATCCCATGACTCTGAATCAGAAGGTAGCATGTTAAATCCCATGACTCTGAATCAGAAGGTAGCATGTTAAATCCCATGACTCTGAATCAGAAGGTAGCATGTTAAATCCCATGACTCTGAATCAGAAGGTAGCATGTTAAATCCCATGACTCTGAATCAGAAGGTAGCATGTTAAATCCCATGACTCTGAATCAGAAGGTAGCATGTTAAATCCCATGACTCTGAATCAGAAGGTAGCATGTTAAATCCCATGACTCTGAATCAGAAGGTAGCATGTTAAATCCCATGACTCTGAATCAGAAGGTAGCATGTTAAATCCCATGACTCTGAATCAGAAGGTAGCATGTTAAATCCCATGACTCTGAATCAGAAGGTAGCATGTTAAATCCCATGACTCTGAATCAGAAGGTAGCATGTTAAATCCCATGACTCTGAATCAGAAGGTAGCATGTTAAATCCCATGACTCTGAATCAGAAGGTAGCATGTTAAATCCCATGACTCTGAATCAGAAGGTAGCATGTTAAATCCCATGACTCTGAAAATCAGAAGGTAGCATGTTAAATCCCATGACTCTGAATCAGAAGGTAGCATGTTAAATCCCATGACTCTGAATCAGAAGGTAGCATGTTAAATCCCATGACTCTGAATCAGAAGACTCTGAATCAGAAGGTAGCATGTTAAATCCCATGACTCTGAATCAGAAGGTAGCATGTTAAAAGGTCCCATGACTCTGAATCAGAAGGTAGCATCAGACTCTGAGGTAGCATGTTAAATCCCATGACTCTGAATCAGAAGGTAGCATGTTAAATCCCATGACTCTGAATCAGAAGGTAGCATGTTAAATCCCATGACTCTGAATCAGAAGGTAGCATGTTAAATCCCATGACTCTGAATCAGAAGGTAGCATGTTAAATCCCATGACTCTGAATCAGAAGGTAGCATGTTAAATCCCATGACTCTGAATCAGAAGGTAGCATGTTAAATCCCATGACTCTGAATCAGAAGGTAGCATGTTAAATCCCATGACTCTGAATCAGAAGGTCATGTTAAATCAGAAAATCAGGTAGCATGTTAAATCCCATGACTCTGAATAGCATGTTAAATCCCATGACTCTGAACCAGAAGGTAGCATGTTAAATCCCATGACTCTGAAGAAGGTAGCATGTTAAATCCCATGACTCTGAATCAGGTAGCATGTTAAATCCCATGACTCTGAATCAGAAGGTAGCATGTTAAATCCTGAATCATGACTCTGAATCAGAAGGTAGCATGTTAAATCCCATGACTCTGAATCAGAAGGTAGCATGTTAAATCCCATGACTCTGAATCAGAAGGTAGCATGTTAAATCCCATGACTCTGAATCAGAAGGTAGCATGTTAAATCCCATGACTCTGAATCAGTAGCATGTTAAATCCCATGACTCTGAATCAGAAGGTAGCATGTTAAATCCCATGACTCTGAATCAGAAGGTAGCATGTTAAATCCCATGACTCTGAATCAGAAGGTAGCATGTTAAATCCCATGACTCTGAATCAGAAGGTAGCATGTTAAATCCCATGACTCTGAATCAGAAGGTAGCATGTTAAATCCCATGACTCTGAATCAGAAGGTAGCATGTTAAATCCCATGACTCTGAATCAGAAGGTAACATGTAGACTCTGAATCAGAAGGTTAAATCCCATGACTCTGAATCAGAAGGTATCATGTTAAATCCCATGACTCTGAACCAGAAGGTAGCATGTTAAATCCCATGACTCTGAATCAGAAGGTAGCATGTTAAATCCCATGAATCTGAATCAGAAGGTAGCATGTTAAATCCCATGACTCTGATTCAGAAGGTAGCATGTTAAATCCCATGACTCTGAATCAGAAGGTAGCATGTTAAATCCCATGACTCTGAATCAGAAGGTAGCATGTTAAATCCCATGACTCTGAACCAGAAGGTAACATGTTAAATCCCATGACTCTGATTCAGAAGGTAGCATGTTAAATCCCATTGGTGGACACTCAGTGTTATTTATATTTTATTTAAACCTGTCCCAAAACTTAACCCTTACCTTAACGCTTCAGAATGAGTGCCTAAACACACACACTCTGCACAGGAAGGTAGCATGTTACATCACAAACACAACATGTTCACATGCAACGAACACATGTTAAATCCCATGTGTCAGAGTCAATTAACTCTGTGTATACTTATACTTGTTGAGAGAGAGAGAGAGAGAGAGAGAGAGAGCATGAGAGAGAGAGAGAAAGAGAATCAGAGAGAGAGAGAGAATCAGAGAGAGAAATCAGAGAGAGAGCATGTTAAATCAGAGACAGAGAGACAGAGAGAGAGAGAGAAATCCCAGACTCTGAGAGAGAGAGAGAGAGAGAGAGAGAGAGAGAGATCCCATGACTCTGAATCAGAGACAGAGAGACAGAGAGAGACAGAGAGACAGAGAGAGACAGAGAGAGAAGGTAGTGAGAGAGAGCTATTTATTTGACTCCTGTGGTTGTTATTGTTTTGGATGAAAGGAGGAAGCAGCAGAGATCTGTTCTCATTTGTAGACAAGACTATTAATTATTCTTGTTTACGAAAATAGACTGTGCGCAACGTAGCTATTGTCTGTCTGGTTTGCCTCTTCTTGTCCAACTGTGGCTAATGTCAGCCTGTGTCTGCCAAACAGCAGTGGATGGATAGCGGGCAGGTTTCTGTGGGCGGGGCGTGTATATTTTCACTTCCTGTAAGTGTGATCACCATAACATCATGTGAAATAAAATATGTGCCCTAGTTAAAGCGAGAGCTCTTTTTGCCAACATGTCTTCTGACCTCAATGGGTCTTCCTGGTTAACTAAAGGTTAAATAGGTTAGAGTTGTTTATTTTCACTTCCTGCTACTGTGAGCACGATAACAACTATGTGACCTGACCAGGGAAGACTCTAGAGGAAACTGTGTCCCAATTAGAGGCTGTCCTCCCTGTAGAGATCAGGTTCTACATTTAGAGGAAACTGTGGCCCAGTTAGAGGCTATCCTCAGATCAGGTTCCATCTCTAATGGTTCTAACAGGGGTATGACTGCATCACCTCTCTCTCTCTCTCTCTCTCTCTCTCTCTCTCTCTCTCTCTCTCTCTCTCTCTCTCTCTCTCTCTCCCTGTTTTCTCCCTGTCTCTCTCTCTCTGTCTCTCTCTCTCTCTCTCTCTCCCAGATCAGAAGGTAGCATGTTAAATCCCATGACTCTGAATCAGAAGGTAGCAGTTAAATCAAGGAAAACTCCATTGGGGGTGGGGTCTAAGGGGTCTCCCGTGTCCCTTTCCTAACAGGGGTATGACTGCATCACCTCTCTCTCTCTCTCTCTCTCTCTCTCTCTCTCTCTCTCTCTCTCTCTCTCTCTCTCTCTCTCTCTCTCTCTCTCTCTCTCTCTCTCTCTCTCTCTCTCTCTCTCTCTGTTAAATCCTGACTCTCTCTCTCTCTCTCTCTCTCTCTGTCTCTCTCTGTCTCTCTCTCTGTCCCTCTCTCTCTCTCTCTCTCTCTCTCTCTCTCTCTCTCTCTCTCTCTCTCTCTCTCTCTCTCTCTCTCTCTCTCTCTCTCTCTCTCTCTCTCTCTCTCTCTCTCTCTCTCTCTCTCTCTCTCTCTCTCTGTCTCTCTCTGTCTCTCTCTCTCTCTCTCTCTCTCTCTCTCTCTCTCTCTCTCTCTCTCTCTCTCTCTCTGTCTCTCTCTCTCTCTCTCTCTCTCTCTCTCTCTCTCTCTCTCTCTGTCTCTCTCTCTCTCTCTCTCTCTCTCTCTCTCTCTCTGTCTCTCTCTCTCTCTCTCTCTCTCTCTCTCTCTCTCTCTCTCTCTCTCTCTCTCTCTCTCTCTCTCTGTCTCTCTCTGTCTCTCTCTCTCTCTCTCTCTCTCTCTCTCTCTCTCTCTCTCTCTCTCTCTCTCTCTCTCTCTCTGTCTCTCCAAGTCTCTCATTGGGGGTCTAAGGGTCTCTCTCTCCCTTCTCTCTAACAGGGGTCTGACTGTCTCCATGTCTCTCTCTGTCTCTCTACATCAGTGGTATGACTGTGAGTCTATGGTGGGGGGCTCTCTCCTCTCTCCTCCCAAAGGAAAACTCCATTGGGGGTGTGAGGACTCCCGTGTCCCTTTCCTAACAGGGGTATGACTGTAGTCAGACAGACGGGCGACAGATGGTCAGTGGTAGACTGTGAGTCATGGTAGTCAGACAGACAGGTGGACAGATGGTCAGAGGACAGACAATGCGTGTATGTGTAGTCAGACAGACGGGCGGACAGATGGTCAGAGGGACAGACAGATAGCCTGGCAGGCAGGTAGTCAGACAGACAGGTGGACAGATGGTCAGAGAGACAGACAGATCGGCAGGTAGTCAGACAGACAGGTGGACAGATGGTCAGAGGGACAGACAGATAGCCTGGCAGGCAGGTAGTCAGACAGACAGGTGGACGGACGGTCGGAGAGACAGACAGATAGCCTGGCAGGCAGGTAGTCAGACAGACAGGTGGACGGACGGTCAGAGGGACAGACAGGTAGTCAGACAAACAGGTGGACGGACGGTCAGAGGGACAGTCTGATCTATTTAATAAAAAATAAGAAAATACGTTTTTTCTCAACATAGAAATACGGCGATCAGAACAGGAGTATACATGTTGTTATGGTATTAAAGACGACACCAAACACCCATCTGGGTTACAAGAGCAGATTCTATGTCATCTTAATGATACAAGAGAAGGTGTCTGGCACGATTCACTATTTCTTCTGAAATACTGTAACACTGACCAACCGACCAACTGACCACACTGACCAACCGACCAACACACTGACCAACCGACCAACACACTGACCAACCAACCAACCAACCGACCAACACACTGACCAACCGACCAACACACTGACCAACCGACCAACACACTGACCAACCGACCAACCGACCAACACACTGACCAACCGACCAACACACTGACCAACCGACCAACACACTGACCAACCGACCAACACACTGACCAACCGAACAACCGACCAACACACCGACCAACCGACCAACACACTGACCAACCGACCAACCGACCAACACACTGACCAACTGACCAACACACTGACCAACCGACCAACCGACCAACACACTGACCAACCGACCAACACACTGACCAACCGACCAACACACTGACCAACCGACCAACACACTGACCAACCGACCAACCGACCAACACACTGACCAACCGACCAACACACTGACCAACTGACCAACTGACCACACTGACCAACCGACCAACCAACCACACTAACCGACCAACCGATCAACCGACCAACTGCACAGGAACAAGAAGAAGAAACTGACTGACCAACTGACCACACTGACCAACTGACCACACTGACCAACTGACCACACTGACCAACCGACCAACCGACCAACTGACCAACCGACTAACCGACCAACCGACCAACTGACCAACCGACCAACTGACCAACCGACTAACCGACCAATGGACCAACTGACCACACTGACCAACCGACCAACCGACCAACTGACCAACCGACTAACCGACCAACCGACCAACCGACCAACTGACCACACTGACCACACTAACCAACCGACCAACCGACCAACTGACCAACCGACCAACCGACCAACTGCACAGGAACAAGAAGAAGAAAAAGTTGAAAGTGAAATTGAGATTTTCAGAGCGACTTACAAATTGGTGCATTCACCTTTGATTCAGAATTCAAAAGTATTTGATTGGAGGATCCTCCAAATCAATATTGTACACATGTAGCGTTCATCAAAGTGTTGATGGTTGGTTGATGATGCACATATGTGTGGAGGTGCCGACTAATAGCTAATAAACTATAAACTATCAAAATAAGGAAAGTTGCACACTCCATGTATTAACTCACAGCAATTTAATGGGTATTTACCAATGTTTTGGCATCACTGTGCCTTCCTCAGGGTGACCCTGACCACACTGACCAACCGACCAACGCACTGAGCAACTGACCAACACACTGACCAACCGACCAACACACTGACCAACCGACCAACACACTGACCAACCGACCAACACACTGACCAACCGACCAACACACTGACCAACCGACCAACACCACACACTGACCAACCGACCAACACACTGACCAACCGACCAACTGACCAACACACTGACCAACCGACCAACCGACCAACACACTGACCAACCGACCAACACACTGACCAACTGACCAACTGACCACACTGACCAACCGACCAACTGACCACACTAACCGACCAACCGACCAACTGCACAGGACCAAGAAGAAGAAACTGACTGACCAACTGACCACACTGACCAACCGACCAACCAACCAACTGACCACACTGACCAACTGACCACACTGACCAACCGACCAACCGACCAACTGACCAACCGACTAACCGACCAACCGACCAACCGACCAACTGACCAACCGACCAACTGACCAACCGACTAACCGACCAAAGGACCAACTGACCACACTGACCAACCGACCAACCGACCAACTGACCAACCGACTAACCGACCAACCGACCAACCGACCAACTGACCACACTGACCACACTAACCAACCGACCAACCGACCAACTGACCAACCGACTAACCGACCAACTGCACAGGAACAACAAGAAGAAAAAGTTGAAAGTGAAATTGAGATTTTCAGATGATTCAGAATTCAAAAGTATTTGATTGGAGGATCCTCCAAATCGATATTGTACACATGTAGCGTTCATCAAAGTGTTGATGGTCGGTTGATGATGCACATATGTGTGGAGGTGCCGACTAATAGCTAATAAACTATAAACTATCAAAATAAGGAAAGTTGCACACTCCATGTATTAACTCACAGCAATTTAATGGGTATTTACCAACGTTTTGGCATCACTGTGCCTTCCTCAGGGTGACCCTGACCACACTGACCAACCGACCAATGCACTGAGCAACCGACCAACACACTGACCAACCGACCAACACCCTGACCAACCGACCATCACACTGACCAACCGACCAACACACTGACCAACCGACCAACACCCTGACCAACCGACCAACACACTGACCAACCGACCAACACACTGACCAACCGACCAACCGACCAACACACTGACCAACCGACCAACACACTGACCAACCGACCAACACACTGACCAACCGACCAACCGACCAACACACTGACCAACCGACCAACCGACCAACACACTGACCAACCGACCAATACACTGACCAACCGACCAACACACTGACCAACCGACCAACACACTGACCAACCGACCAACTGACCAACACACTGACCAACCGACCAACCGACCAACACACTGACCAACACACTGACCAACCGACCAACACACTGACCAACACACTGACCAACCGACCAACACACTGACCAACACACTGACCAACCGACCAACACACCGACCAACCGACCAATACACTGACCAACCGACCAACTGACCAATACACTGACCAACCGACCAACCGACCAACACACTGACCAACACACTGACCAACCGACCAACCAACCAACACCCTGACCAACACACTGACCAACCGACCAACTGACCAACACACTGACCAACCGACCAACCGACCAACACACTGACCAACTGACCAACTGACCACACTGACCAACCGACCAACTGACCACACTAACTGACCAACCGACCAACTGCACAGGAACAAGAAGAAGAAACTGACTGACCAACTGACCACACTGACCAACCGACCAACCAACCAACTGACCACACTGACCAACTGACCACACTGACCAACCGACCAACCGACCAACTGACCAACCGACTAACCGACCAACCGACCGACCAACTGACCAACCGACCAACTGACCAACCGACTAACCGACCAAAGGACCAACTGACCACACTGACCAACCGACCAACCGACCAACTGACCAACCGACTAACCGACCAACCGACCAACCGACCAACCGACCAACTGACCACACTGACCACACTAACCAACCGACCAACCGACCAACTGACCAACCGACCAACCGACCAACTGCACAGGAACAAGAAGAAGAAAAAGTTGAAAGTGAAATTGAGATTTTCAGATGATTCAGAATTCAAAAGTATTTGATTGGAGGATCCTCCAAATCGATATTGTACACATGTAGCGTTCATCAAAGTGTTGATGGTCGGTTGATGATGCACATATGTGTGGAGGTGCCGACTAATAGCTAATAAACTATAAACTATCAAAATAAGGAAAGTTGCACACTCCATGTATTAACTCACAGCAATTTAATGGGTATTTACCAACGTTTTGGCATCACTGTGCCTTCCTCAGGGTGACCCTGACCACACTGACCAACCGACCAACGCACTGAGCAACCGACCAACACACTGACCAACCGACCAACACCCTGACCAACCGACCATCACACTGACCAACCGACCAACACACTGACCAACCGAACAACCGACCAACACACCGACCAACCGACCAACACACTGACCAACCGACCAACCGACCAAAACACTGACCAACCAACCAACATACTGACCAACCGACCAACACACCGACCAACACACTGACCAACCGACCAACACACTGACCAACCGACCAACACACTGACCAACCAACCAACACACTGACCAACCAACCAACCGACCAACACACACTGACCAACACACCGACCAACACACCCAACCGACCAACACACTGACCAACCGACCAACACACTGACCAACCGACCAACACACTGACCAACCAACCAACCGACCAACACACTGACCAACCGACCAACACACTGACCAACCGAACAACACACCGACCAACCAACCAAAACACTGACCAACCGACCAACCGACCAACACACTGACCAACCGACCAACCCACCAACACACTGACCAACCGACCAACACACTGACCAACCGACCAAAACACTGACCAACACACTGACCAACCGACCAACACACTGACCAACCGACCAACCGACCAACACACTGACCAACCGACCAACACACTGACCAACCGACCAACACACTGACCAACCGACCAACACACTGACCAACCGACCAACACACTGACCAACCGAACAACCGACCAACACACTGACCAACCGAACAACCGACCAACACACCGACCAACCGACCAACACACTGACCAACCGACCAACACACCGACCAACCGACCAACACACTGACCAACCGACCAACACACTGACCGACCAACCAACATACTGACCAACCGACCAACACACCGACCAACACACTGACCAACCCGACCAAGCCCCTGTAGGGGGCGCCAAAACGTGCCAGCGTTTTGAGGCCTTCCTCACTGACTGCTCCACATGTGTGTCACCACTGCGGTTAGAGTCTAGATGAAAACCAAGATACTTAGTTGTTGTTACCACTGGTATTTCCTGTCCTCCTAGGATTAGTGGTGCAGGTTGTTGATGGTCTCAAGAAGACTTTCCACAGACTTTTTCCCATTCAGGAGCATGTAGCTGGATGTGACCCACTCTTCCAGCCGCTTTGCCTCCAAGCCCATGGAAGTGTCCTCTTGGATGCTGGTTAATGGTATAGCTCAGCACAGCCCTACATTGTCTGCATCCCCAGTGTCCAGAGTGTCACTGAAGACAACTTTTCCGGGTGACATGTGAAGGAGACTCCTTCCTTCAACCTAATGATAAATTCAACGTGGATGTGAGGATCGACACTGGAGACAGGATGCAGGTACAAGGAGAACATTTAATGAACAACGGACATGAAACAGGACAGGAACAGCGTCTGGACAGGGGAAAAATAACGGGAGGAGCAGACAGATTAAGACGGGGGTAATCAATAAATATATATATGCCATTTAGCAGACGCTTTTATCCAAAGCGACTTACAGTCATGTGTGCATACATTCTACGTATGGGTGGTCCCGGGAATCGAACCCACTACCGTGGCGTTACAAGCGCCATGCTCTACCAACTGAGCTACAGAAGGACCACCGACCAACACACAATCTAGTAATAAAGTAATGGAGTCCAGGTGAGTCCAATATCGCGCAGCCACGCGTAATGATGGTGACAGGTGTGCGTAATGAAGGGCAGCCTGGTGCCACAGAGCGCCAGAGAGGGGGAGCGGGAGCAGGCGTGACAGTGGAATTTAAAAGGACTAAAACTAGTGATGGTTAAAATATAGTGGCTACAGTGGGCCTGTTGTAGCATGTTCATTGTGTCTGTCCAGTTGAATGTGAAAATGACATCGCCCAGCCCTAAACTGAGTTGATAGGACATTTTATCTGCAGTAGCTACTATGAGCCATTTCTGATGTCACAGAAGGCTACAATCATAGAATCAGGAAGTAGCTAGCATGTAACATGATCTCTATGGTGATAACAATCCTGTCAGTCCAAGCATTGTTTTATAGCAGAATCCAAGCAACACATCATTGTGTTAAAGATATGGAATTGGAGGAGAAAGAGATATCAGAAAGCACTAAATTAAAAGCTCTAAAATGAAAGACAACAGGGCTTTTGGAGGTCAAACAAGAAGATAAGTGAATTTTTGATGACAGACATCATCAACCAACTGTCAACTCTTTGACGAACGCGGCATGTGTACAATATCGATCCTGGGCAGTCAGTGTGCGTTTGCTTGGTAAAGGCGGGAGACTGCTTATTATTGTCTGTCCTATTGGTAGGGTAATGGGGTAGCTAGCCTGCCTGAGTGATATGACCCTGTGGGGAGGAGACTGTTAACAACTTATTATTGTCTGTCCTATTGGTAGGGTAATGGGGTAGCTAGCCTGCCTGAGTGATATGACCCTGTGGGGAGGAGACTGTTAACAACTTATTATTGTCTGTCCTATTGGTAGGGTAATGGGGTAGCTAGCCTGCCTGAGTGATATGACCCTGTGGGGAGGAGACTGTTAACAACTTATTATTGTCTGTCCTATTGGTAGGGTAATGGGGTAGCTAGCCTGCCTGAGTGATATGACCCTGTGGGGAGGAGACTGTTAACAACTTATTATTGTCTGTCCTATTGGTAGGGTAATGGGGTAGCTAGCCTGTCTGAGTGATATGGCCCTGTGGGGAGGAGACTGTTAACAACTTATTATTGTCTGTCCTATTGGTAGGGTAATGGGGTAGCTAGCCTGTCTGAGTGATATGACCTCGTGGGGAGGAGACTGTTAACAACTTATTATTGTCTGTCCTATTGGTAGGGTAATGGGGTAGCTAGCCTGTCTGAGTGATATGGCCTCGTGGGGAGGAGACTGACGTCTTAGAGGGAAACCGCTGTTCTGTGGTCTGACCTCAGAGACCAAATGTTGGAGGAATACTCAAATCTTTGACAAAGTAGAGACAATGTAACAATGTGTTAGGATTCTAATGTTGACATAGTAGAAACAGTGTAACAATGTGTTAGGATTCTAATGAAGGACTAGATGTTGACATAGTAGAGACAATGTAACAATGTGTTAGGATTCTAATGAAGGACTAGATGTTGACATAGTAGAGACAATGTAACAATGTGTTAGGATTCTAATGAAGGACTAGATGTTGACATAGTAGAAACAGTGTAACAATGTGTTAGGATTCTAATGAAGGACTAGATGTTGACATAGTAGAGACAATGTAACAATGTGTTAGGATTCTAATGAAGGACTAGATGTTGACATAGTAGAAACAGTGTAACAATGTGTTAGGATTCTAATGAAGGACTAGATGTTGACATAGTAGAGACAATGTAACAATGTGTTAGGATTCTAATGAAGGACTAGATGTTGACATAGTAGAAACAGTGTAACAATGTGTTAGGATTCTAATGAAGGACTAGATGTTGACATAGTAGAAACAGTGTAACAATGTGTTAGGATTCTAATGAAGGACTAGATGTTGACATAGTAGAAACAGTGTAACAATGTGTTAGGATTCTAATGAAGGACTAGATGTTGACATAGTAGAAACAGTGTAACAATGTGTTAGGATTCTAATGAAGGACTAGATGTTGACATAGTAGAGACAATGTAACAATGTGTTAGGATTCTAATGAAGGACTAGATGTTGACATAGTAGAGACAATGTAACAATGTGTTAGGATTCTAATGAAGGACTAGATGTTGACATAGTAGAAACAGTGTAACAATGTGTTAGGATTCTAATGAAGGACTAGATGTTGACATAGTAGAAACAGTGTAACAATGTGTTAGGATTCTAATGAAGGACTAGATGTTACGTGCTCCATACAGACAACATGGGGCAACGCTGTTGTTGCCCATTGTTAAACAGCGGTGCAACTAAGATATTTAGTAGGCTACTAGTGTAACCAATGGGAAATGGCGAGCTCGTTAGTGCGGTGCCGTGCGCACGAATTGCGGTTCAAATGGTGACGTCACTCACTCTAAGACCTTGAAGTAGTTGTTCATTTGCTCTGCAAGGGACATGGCTTTTGTGGAGTGATGGGTAACGATGCTTCATGGGAGGCAGTTGTTGATGTGTGCAGAGGGTCCCTGGTTCAAGCCCAGTTAGGGTCGAGGAGAGGGACGGAAGCTATACTGTTACACTAGCCTACCCTATACAACTTGAAGTTCCCCTCCTTTCTTCCTAATCAATACTAGCCTACCCTATACAACTTGAAGTTCCCCTCCTTTCTTCATAATCAATACTAGCCTACCCTATACAACTTGAAGTTCCCCTCCTTTCTTCATAATCAATACTAGCCTACCCTATACAACTTGAAGTTCTCCCTCCTTTCTTCCTAATCAATACTAGCCTACCCTATACAACTTGAAGTTCTCCCTCCTTTCTTCCTAATCAATACTAGCCTACCCTATACAACTTGAAGTTCCCCTCCTTTCTTCATAATCAATACTAGCCTACCCTATACAACTTGAAGTTCCCCTCCTTTCTTCATAATCAATACTAGCCTACCCTATACAACTTGAAGTTCCCCTCCTTTCTTCATAATCAATACTAGCCTACCCTATACAACTTGAAGTTCCCCTCCTTTCTTCATAATCAATACTAGCCTACCCTATACAACTTGAAGTTCTCCCTCCTTTCTTCCTAATCAATACTAGCCTACCCTATACAACTTGAAGTTCCCCTCCTTTCTTCCTAATCAATACTAGCCTACCCTATACAACTTGAAGTGCCCCTCCTTTCTTCATAATCAATACTAGCCTACCCTATACAACTTGAAGTTCCCCTCCTTTCTTCATAATCAATACTAGCCTACCCTATACAACTTGAAGTTCCCCTCCTTTCTTCATAATCAATACTTGCCTACCATATACAACTTGAAGTTCTCCCTCCTTTCTTCCTAATCAATACTAGCCTACCCTATACAACTTGAAGTTCCCCTCCTTTCTTCCTAATCAATACTAGCCTACCCTATACAACTTGAAGTTCCCCTCCTTTCTTCCTAATCAATACTAGCCTACCCTATACAACTTGAAGTTCTCCCTCCTTTCTTCCTAATCAATACTAGCCTACCCTATACAACTTGAAGTTCCCCTCCTTTCTTCATAATCAATACTAGCCTACCCTATACAACTTGAAGTTCCCCTCCTTTCTTCATAATCAATACTAGCCTACCCTATACAACTTGAAGTTCTCCCTCCTTTCTTCAAATCAATACTAGCCTACCCTATACAACTTGAAGTTCTCCCTCCTTTCTTCCAAATCAATACTAGCCTACCCTATACAACTTGAAGTTCTCCCTCCTTTCTTCCAAATCAATACTAGCCTACCCTATACAACTTGAAGTTCTCCCTCCTTTCTTCATAATCAATACTAGCCTACCCTATACAACTTGAAGGTTCCCCCTCAGAACCCCCCTCCACCATATGTCTCTACAGTGGACACCTGACCCAGAAACACCCCCACCACCACCATATGTCTCTACAGTCTCTATGATGTATCAACATGATAAAATGTAAAATGTCCATATCAGTAAAACAGATAGACCTACAACATGACCCATGGTATCCTCTAACCCCATTGGTCCATGCCAGATATTTGACCTCTAACCTTGGTATCCTCAAACCACATTGGTCCATGCCAGATATTTAACCTCTGACCCCTGGTATCCTCTCTCCCCATTGGTCCAGGTGAAAGGAGGAGGTTGTTGGGGCAGGACCACCACCCTCTGTCTCTATGTGTCAACAGTGTCAGAAACGACCCCAGGACCACACAGGGAGGGAGGTAGTGTCAGAGACGACCCCAGGACCACACAGGGAGGGAGGTAGTGTCAGAGACGACCCCAGGACAACACAGGGAGGGAGGTAGTGTCAGAGACGACCCCAGGACAACACAGGGAGGGAGGTAGTGTCAGAGACAACCCCAGGACAACACAGGGAGGGAGGTAGTGTCAGAGACGACCCCAGGACAACACAGGGAGGGAGGTAGTGTCAGAGACAACCCCAGGACAACACAGGGAGGGAGGTAGTGTCAGAGACGACCCCAGGACAACACAGGGAGGGAGGTAGTGTCAGAGACAACCCCAGGACAACACAGGGAGGGAGGTAGTGTCAGAGACGACCCCAGGACAACACAGGGAGGGAGGTAGTGTCAGAGACGACCCCAGGACAACACAGGGAGGGAGGTAGTGTCAGAGACAACCCCAGGACAACACAGGGAGGGAGGTAGTGTCAGAGACGACCCCAGGACAACACAGGGGGAGGGAGGTAGTGTCAGAGACGACCCCAGGACAACACAGGGAGGGAGGTAGTGTCAGAGACAACCCCAGGACAACACAGGGAGGGAGGTAGTGTCAGAGACGACCCCAGGACAACACAGGGAGGGAGGTAGTGTCAGAGACAACCCCAGGACAACACAGGGAGGGAGGTAGTGTCAGAGACGACCCCAGGACAACACAGGGAGGGAGGTAGTGTCAGAGACGACCCCAGGACAACACAGGGAGGGAGGTAGTGTCAGAGACGACCCCAGGACAACACAGGGAGGGAGGTAGTGTCAGAGACGACCCCAGGACAACACAGGGAGGGAGGTAGTGTCAGAGACGACCCCAGGACAACACAGGGAGGGAGGTAGTGTCAGAGACAACCCCAGGACAACACAGGGAGGGAGGTAGTGTCAGAGACGACCCCAGGACAACACAGGGAGGGAGGTAGTGTCAGAGACGACCCCAGGACAACACAGGGAGGGAGGTAGTGTCAGAGACGACCCCAGGACAACACAGGGAGGGAGGTAGTGTCAGAGACGACCCCAGGACAACACAGGGAGGGAGGTAGTGTCAGAGACAACCCCAGGACAACACAGGGAGGGAGGTAGTGTCAGAGACGACCCCAGGACAACACAGGGAGGGAGGTAGTGTCAGAGACGACCCCAGGACAACACAGGGAGGGAGGTAGTGTCAGAGACGACCCCAGGACAACACAGGGAGGGAGGTAGTGTCAGAGACAACCCCAGGACAACACAGGGAGGGAGGTAGTGTCAGAGACGACCCCAGGACAACACAGGGAGGGAGGTAGTGTCAGAGACAACCCCAGGACAACACAGGGAGGGAGGTAGTGTCAGAGACGACCCCAGGACAACACAGGGAGGGAGGTCGTGTCAGAGACGACCCCAGGACAACACAGGGAGGGAGGTAGTGTCAGAGACGACCCCAGGACAACACAGGGAGGGAGGTAGTGTCAGAGACAACCCCAGGACAACACAGGGAGGGAGGTAGTGTCAGAGACAACCACAGGACAACACAGGGAGGGAGGTAGTGTCAGAGACGACCCCAGGACAACACAGGGAGGGAGGTAGTGTCAGAGACGACCCCAGGACAACACAGGGAGGGAGGTAGTGTCAGAGACAACCCCAGGACAACACAGGGAGGGAGGTAGTGTCAGAGACGACCCCAGGACAACACAGGGAGGGAGGTAGTGTTTGAGACGACCCCAGGACAACACAGGGAGGGAGGTAGTGTCAGAGACGACCCCAGGACAACACAGGGAGGGAGGTAGTGTTTGAGACGACCCCAGGACAACACAGGGAGGGAGGTAGTGTCAGAGACGACCCCAGGACAACACAGGGAGGGAGGTAGTGTCAGCAGACACTGAGACATCTTTCTTTCTTTCAGTCAACATGTACCTACAGTATGTATCTCATGAACTAAGATGTTTTCTGTGCTTTGTGTTTCAGCATGATGAGAAACCCTACTGCACTAACTGTTACATGTAGATGTTTGGTACCAGAGGTAGATACTGTGAGAAACCCTACTACACTAACTGTTACATGAAGATGTTTGGTACCAGAGGTAGATACTGTGAGAAACCCTACTACACTAACTGTTACATGAAGATGTTTGGTACCAGAGGTAGATACTGTGAGAAACCCTACTACACTAACTGTTACATGTAGATGTTTGGTACCAGAAGTAGATACTGTGAGAAACCCTACTACACTAACTGATACATGTAGATGTTTGGTACCAGAGGTAGATACCGTGAGAAACCCTACTACACTAACTGATACATGTAGATGTTTGGTACCAGAGGTAGATACCGTGAGAAACCCTACTACACTAACTGTTACATGTAGATGTTTGGTACCAGAGGTAGATACTGTGAGAAACCCTACTGCACTAACTGTTACATGTAGATGTTTGGTACCAGAGGTAGATACTGTGAGAAACCCTACTGCACTAACTGTTACATGTAGATGTTTGGTACCAGAGGTAGATACTGTGAGAAACCCTACTACACTAACTGTTACATGTAGATGTTTGGTACCAGAGGTAGATACCGTGAGAAACCCTACTACACTAACTGATACATGTAGATGTTTGGTACCAGAGGTAGATACTGTGAGAAACCCTACTACACTAACTGATACATGTAGATGTTTGGTACCAGAGGTAGATACTGTGAGAAACCCTACTACACTAACTGATACATGTAGATGTTTGGTACCAGAGGTAGATACTGTGAGAAACCCTACTACACTAACTGATACATGTAGATGTTTGGTACCAGAGGTAGATACTGTGAGAAACCCTACTACACTAACTGATACATGTAGATGTTTGGTACCAGAGGTAGATACTGTGAGAAACCCTACTACACTAACTGTTACATGTAGATGTTTGGTACCAGAAGTAGATACTGTGAGAAACCCTACTACACTAACTGATACATGTAGATGTTTGGTACCAGAGGTAGATACTGTGAGAAACCCTACTACACTAACTGTTACATGAAGATGTTTGGTACCAGAGGTAGATACTGTGAGAAACCCTACTACACTAACTGATACATGTAGATGTTTGGTACCAGAGGTAGATACTGTGAGAAACCCTACTACACTAACTGATACATGTAGATGTTTGGTACCAGAGGTAGATACCGTGAGAAACCCTACTACACTAACTGATATATGTAGATGTTTGGTACCAGAAGTAGATACAGCTTGGTGATGAGCTTTGTCCCAAATGGCTGCCCTATACACTACTTTGGCCAGTATTCCCAACATTGTTCACCACTTTGGCCAGTATTCCCTACATTGTACACTACTTTGGCCAGTATTCCCTACATTGTGCACTACTTTAGCCAGTATTCCCTCCTCTTCCTCTTCATCCTCCTAGGAACCAGTCTAACAAACCAAAAACCAACCAAAATACAACCTAATGAGAACTAACAGGCTATCAACAAGGATCTATGTTCAACAAACCTGACATTCAGCCATCAAGCCAATGACCAACCAACTAGACCCAACATTCAGCCAACCAACGTTTGACCAACCAAGAAATAACCAATAGACAACCAAGCTGACATTGAACAAACTACCATCCAACCAACAGACATCAGTGTCACTCTGAAAGATCCCCTCTATCAGTCAATCATAAAACATCGTGATGTTGTGTTCAATGGAGACAACGGTTGTTCTTCAATAAAACAGAAGCTTCTACAGTCGTCTGGTTGAAGTGTGTTAAACACAGAGTCTCTTTAGGCATCAACACACATCCTACACTACACATGTACTGGAGTACACAGACACACATCATACACTACACATGTACTGGAGTACACAGACACACATCCTACACTCCACATGTACTGGAGTGGACACACATCCTACACTACACATGTACTGGAGTAGACAGACACACATCCTACACTACACATGTACTGGAGTGGACAAACACACATTCTACACTACACATGTACTGGAGTAGACAGACACACATCCTACACTACACATGTACTGGAGTGGACACAAATCCTACACTACACATGTACTGGAGTAACAGACACACATCCTACACTACACATGTACTGGAGTACACAGACACACATCCTACACTACACATGTACTGGAGTACACAGACACACATCCTACACTACACATGTACTGGAGTGGACACACATCCTACACTACACATGTACTGGAGTGGACACACATCCTACACTACACATGTACTGGAGTGGACACACATCCTACACTACACATGTACTGGAGTGAACACACATCCTACCCTACACATGTACTGGAGTACACAGACACACATCCTACACTACACATGTACTGGAGTACACAGACACACATCCTACACTACACATGTACTGGAGTAGACAGACACACATCCTACACTACACATGTACTGGAGTGGAAACACATCCTACACTACACATGTACTGGAGTACACAGACACACATCCTACACTACACATGTACTGGAGTACACAGACACACATCCTACACTACACATGTACTGGAGTACACAGACACACATCCTACACTACACATGTACTGGAGTACACAGACACACATCCTACACTACACATACTGCCACCAGAGTTCTGAACACACACACACACACACACACACACACACACACACACACACACACACACACACACACACACACACACACACACACACACACACACACACACACACACACACACACACACACACACACACACACACACAGACTGATCTCAGTTAATTCATACTGTATGTTGTAGTCTGTCTAATAATTAAATCACACAAGACTGACAGCCTGTAACTTTATTAAAAGCATTCAGTTGATTACATGGCAGTTTAGAGAGCAACATCACAACACTAATCTACATCATAATCAATAATCAATATCATAACGTTTATAATCAATAACATCATTATCTATATACTACTAACAACATAACAATAATCTACACCATAATCAATATCATAACATTTATAATCAATAACATCATTATCTATATACTACTAACAACATAACACTAATCTAGTCTTCAAGAGAGCGAGTCTTCAAGAGAGCGAGAGTTGCACCCCTTCTGAAAAAACCTACACTCGATCCCTCCGATGTCAACAACTACAGACCAGTATCCCTTCTCTCTTTTCTCTCCAAAACTCTTGAGCGTGCCGTCCTTGGCCAGCTCTACCGCTATCTCTCTCAGAATGACCTTCTTGATCCAAATCAGTCAGGTTTCAAGACTAGTCATTCAACTGAGACTGCTCTTCTCTGTATCACGGAGGCGCTCCGCACTGCTAAAGCTAACTCTCTCTCCTCTGCTCTCATCCTTCTAGACCTATCGGCTGCCTTCGATACTGTGAACCATCAGATCCTCCTCTCCACCCTCTCCGAGTTGGGCATCTCCGGCGCGGCCCACGCTTGGATTGCGTCCTACCTGACAGGTCGCTCCTACCAGGTGGCGTGGCGAGAATCTGTCTCCTCACCACGCGCTCTCACCACTGGTGTCCCCAGGGCTCTGTTCTAGGCCCTCTCTTATTCTCGCTATACACCAAGTCACTTGGCTCTGTCATAACCTCACATGGTCTCTCCTATCATTGCTATGCAGACGACACACAATTAATCTTCTCCTTTCCCCCTTCTGATGACCAGGTGGCGAATCGCATCTCTGCATGTCTGGCAGACATATCAGTCTGGATGACGGATCACCACCTCAAGCTGAACCTCAGCAAGACGGAGCTCCTCTTCCTCCCGGGGAAGGACTGCCCGTTCCATGATCTCGCCATCACGGTTGACAACTCCATTGTGTCCTCCTCCCAGAGCGCTAAGAACCTTGGCGTGATCCTGGACAACACCCTGACGTTCTCAACTAACATCAAGGCGGTGTCCCGTTCCTGTAGGTTCATGCTCTACAACATCCGCAGAGTACGACCCTGCCTCACACAGGAAGCGGCGCAGGTCCTAATCCAGGCACTTGTCATCTCCCGTCTTGATTACTGCAACTCGCTGTTGGCTGGGCTCCCTGCCTGTGCCATTAAACCCCTACAACTCATCCAGAACGCCGCAGCCCGTCTGGTGTTCAACCTTCCCAAGTTCTCTCACGTCACCCCGCTCCTCCGCTCTCTCCACTGGCTTCCAGTTGAAGCTCGCATCCGCTACAAGACCATGGTGCTCGCCTACGGAGCTGTGAGGGGAACGGCACCTCAGTACCTCCAGGCTCTGATCAGGCCCTACACCCAAACAAGGGCACTGCGTTCATCCACCTCTGGCCTGCTCGCCTCCCTACCACTGAGGAAGTACAGTTCCCGCTCAGCCCAGTCAAAACTGTTCGCTGCTCTGGCCCCCAATGGTGGAACAAACTCCCCTCACGACGCCAGGACAGCGGAGTCAATCACCACCTTCCGGAGACACCTGAAACCCCACCTCTTCAAGGAATACCTAGGATAGGGTAAGTAAGGGTAAGTAATCCTTCTCTCCCCCCTTCT
>NW_026284776.1:0-1653 GCF_023373465.1 Oncorhynchus keta | reverse complement strand
TGCTGTCTATTTAAGATGAAATAAACATTGTGGACAGTTTTCAGCAAGTTGCAACATTGAAATACAGAAAAGATGAAATAAACATTGTGGACAGTTTTCCATAAGTTGCAACATTGAAATACAGAAAAAACGTTTTTTCCATAAACAAGCTCTAAATCATGTTTGATGCACTCTAGATGTCCAATTTTTGCTGTGCTGTATATTTGAGATTGAAATTTTTTTCCAACATTGTGATGCACTCAGTTTTCCAATTTTTTGTTGCTGTAACATGAAATGAACATACAGAAAACATTGAAATACAGAAAAAAACGTTTTTTCCATAAACAAGCTCTAAATCATGTTTGATGCACTCTAGATGTCCAATTTTTGCTGTGCTGTCTATTTAAGATGAAATAAACATTGTGGACAGTTTTCAGCAAGTTGCAACATTGAAATACAGAAAAACGTTTTTTCCATAAACAAGCTCTAAATCATGTTTGATGCACTCTAGATGTCCAATTTTTGCTGTGCTGTCTATTTAAGATGAAATGAACATTGTGGACAGTTTTCAGCAAGTTGCAACATTGAAATACAGAAAAACTTTTTTTCCATAAACAAGCTCTAAATCATGTTTGATGCACTCTAGATGTCCAATTTTTGCTGTGCTGTATATTTGAGATGAAATGAACATTGTGGACAGTTTTCAGCAAGTTGCAACATTGAAATACAGAAAAACGTTTTTTTTTCCATAAACAAGCTCTAAATCATGTTTGATGCACTCTGTATGTCCAATTTTTGCTGTGCTGTCTATTTAAGATGAAATAAACATTGTGGACAGTTTTCCGCAAGTTGCAACATTGAAATACAGAAAAACGTTTTTTTCCATAAACAAGCTCTAAATCATGTTTGATGCACTCTAGATGTCCAATTTTTGCTGTGCTTTCTATTTGAGATTGAAATTAAGATTGTGGACAGTTTTCAGCAAGTTGCAACATTGAAATACAGAAAAAACTTTTTTTCCATAAACAAGCTCTAAATCATGTTTGATTGCACTCCGGATGTCCAATTTTTGCTGTGCTGTCTATATGAGATTGAAATTAACATTGTGGACAGTTTTCAGCAAGTTGCAACATTGAAATACAGAAATAACGTTTTTTTCCATAAACAAGCTCTAAATCATGTTTGAATGCACTCTGTATGTCCACTTTTTGCTGTGTTGTCTATTTGAGATGAAATGAACTTTGTGGACAGTTTTCCGCAAGTTGTAACATTGAAATACAGAAAAACGTTTTTTTCCATAAACAAGCTCTAAATCATGTTTGATGCACTCTAGATGTCCAATTTTTGCTGTGCTGTATATTTGAGATGAAATGAACATTGTGGACAGTTTTCAGCAAGTTGCAACATTGAAATACAGAAAAACGTTTTTTCCATAAACAAGCTCTAAATCATGTTTGATGCACTCTAGATGTCCAATTTTTGCTGTGCTGTATATTTGAGATGAAATGAACATTGTGGACAGTTTTCCGCAAGTTGCAACATTGAAATACAGAAAAAGTTTTTTTTCCATAAACAAGCTCTAAATCATGTTTGATGCACTCTAGATGTCCAATTTTTGCTGTGCTGTCTATTTAAGATGAAATGAACATTGTGGACAGTTTTCCGCAAGTTGCA
>NW_026284775.1:0-7064 GCF_023373465.1 Oncorhynchus keta | reverse complement strand
CGGAAAACCTGAGTCTGCGCCTTCCTATGTGAATCCACTAAAACAATACAGAAATACACTACGGAAAAAGAAGGAACAGCATGTCAGAAATCAGCTCAATGCAATTGAAGAATCCATAGACTCTAACCACTTCTGGGAAAATTGGAAAACACTAAACAAACAACAACACGAAGAATTATCTATCCAAAATGGAGATGTCTGGGTAAACCACTTCTCCAATCTTTTGGTTCTATAACAAAGAACAAAGAGCAAAAACATATACATGATCAACTACAGATCTTAGAATCAACTATTAAAGACTACCAGAACCCACTGGATTCTCCAATTACATTGAATGAGTTACAGGACAAAATAAAAACCCTCCAACCCAAAAAGGCCTGTGGTGTCGATGGTATCCTCAATGAAATGATCAAATATACAGACAACAAATTCCAACTGGCTATACTAAAACTCTTTAACATCATACTTAGCTCTGGCATCTTCCCCAATATTTGGAACCAAGGACTGATCACCCCAATCCACAAAAGTGGAGACAAATTTGACCCCAATAACTACCGTGGAATATGTGTCAACAGTAACCTTGGGAAAATCCTCTGCATTATTATTAACAGCAGACTCGTACATTTCCTCAATGAAAACAATGTACTGAGCAAATGTCAAATTGGCTTTTTACCAAATTACCGTACAACAGACCATGTATTCACCCTGCACACCTTAATTGACAACCAAACAAACCAAAACAAAAGGCAAAGTCTTCATGCTTTGTTGATTTCAAAAAGCCTTCACTTCAATTTGGCATGAGGGTCTGCTATACAAACTGATGGAAAGTGGTGTTGGGGGTAAAACATATGACATTATAAAATCCATGTACACAAACAACAAGTGTGCGGTTAAAATTGGCAAAAACACACATTTCTTCACACAGGGTCGTGGGGTTAGACAGGGATGCAGCTTAAGCCCCACCCTCTTCAACATATATATCAACGAACTGGCGCGGCACTAGAAAAGTCTGCACCCGGCCTCCCCCTGCTAGAATCCGAAGTCAAATGTCTGTTGTTTGTTGATGATCTGGTGCTTCTGTCACCAACCAAGGAGGGCCTACAGCAGCACCTAGATCTTATGCACAGATTCTGTCAGACCTGGGCCCTGACAGTAAATCTCAGTAAGACCAAAATAATGGTGTTCCAAAAGGTCGAGTCACCAGGACCACAAATACAAATTCCATCTCGACACTGTTGCCCTAGAGCACACAAAACTATACATACCTTGGCCTAAACATCAGCGCCACAGGTAACTTCCACAAAGGTGTGAACGATCTGAGAGACAAGGCAAGAAGGGCATTCTATGCCATCAAAAAGAAACATAAATTTCAACATACCAATTAGATTTGGCTAAAAATACTTGAACAGTCATAGAGCCCATTGCTCCTTTATGGTTGTGGAGTCTGGGGTCCGCTCACCAACCAAGACTTCACAAAATGGGACAAACACCAAATTGAGACTCTGCACGCAGAATTCTGCAAAATATCCTCCGTGTACAACGTAAACACCAAATAATGCATGCAGAGCAGAATTAGGCCGATACCCACTAATTATCAAAATCCAGAAAAGAGCCATTAAATTCTACAACCACCTAAAAGGAAGCGATTCACAAACCTTCCATAACAAAGCCATCACAAACAGAGAGATGAACCTGGAGAAGAGTCCCCTAAGCAAACTGGTCCTGGGGCTCTGTTCACAAACACAAACACACCCTACAGAGCCCCAGGACAACAGCACAATTAGACCCAACCAACCATGAGAAAACAAAAGATAATTACTTAACACATTGGAAAGAATTAACAAAAAAACAGAGCAAACTAGAATGCTATTTGGCCCTACACAGAGAGTACACAGCGGCAGAATACCTGACCACTGTGACTGACCCAAAATTAAGGAAAGCTTTGACTATGTACAGACTCAGTGAGCATAGCCTTGCTATTGAGAAAGGCCGCCGTAGGCAGACATGGCTCTCAAGAGAAGACAGGCTATGTGCTCACTGCCCACAAAATGAGGTGGAAACTGAGCTGCACTTCCTAACCTCCTGCCCAATGTATGACCATATTAGAGAGACATATTTCCCCAGATCACACAGATCCACAAAGAATTCGAAAACATATCCAATTTTGAAAACTCCCATACCTACTGGGTGAAATTCCACAGTGTGCCATCACAGCAGCAAGATTTGTGACCTGTTGCCACGAGAAAAGGGCAACCAGTGAAGAACAAACACCATTGTAAATACAACCCATATTTATGCTTATTTATTTTATCTTGTGTCCTTTAATTATTTGTACATTGTGTATATATATATATATATATATAATATGACATTTGTAATGTCTTTACTGTTTTGAAACTGTTGTATGTGTAATGTTTACTGTTAATTTTTGTTGTTTTTCACTTTATATATTCACTTTGTATGTTGTCTACCTCACTTGCTTTGGCAATGTTAACACATGTTTCCCATGCCAATAAAGCCCTTGAATTGAATTGAATTGAATTGAGAGAGAGAGAGATGGGTTAGAGTCTCCTATCAACACCACTGGGCCAGAGAGAGAGAGAGATGGGTTAGAGTCTCTATCAACACCACTGGGCCAGAGAGAGAGAGAGAGAGAGAGAGAGAGATAAGCTAGAGTCTCCTATCACCACTGGGCCAGAGAGAGAGAGAGAGAGAGAGAGATGGGTTAGAGTCTCCTATCAATCACTGGGCCAGAGAGAGAGATGGGTTAGAGTCTCCTATCAACACCACTGGGCCAGAGAGAGAGAGAGAGAGAGAGAGAGATGGGTTAGAGGCTCTATCAACACCACTGGGCCAGAGAGAGAGAGAGATGGGTTAGAGTCTCCTATCAACACCACTGGGCCAGAGAGAGAGAGATGGGTTAGAGTCTCCTATCAACACCACTGGGCCAGAGAGAGAGAGAGAGAGATGGGTTAGTCTCCTATCAACACCACTGGGCCAGAGAGATATATATAGAGATGGGTTAGAGTCTCCTATCATACCACTGGGCCAGATATATATAGAGAGAGAGAGAGAGAGAGAGATGGGGTTGAGTCTCCCTATCAACACCACTGGGCCAGAGAGAGAGAGAGATGGGTTAGAGTCTCCTATCACCACTGGGCCAGAGAGAGAGATGGGTTAGAGTCTCCTATCAACACCACTGGGCCAGAGAGAGAGATGTTTAGAGATCAACACCACTGGGCCAGAGAGAGAGAGAGAGATAGAGTCTCCTATCAACACCACTGGGCCAGAGAGAGAGAGAGATACAGAGTCTCCTATCAACACCACTGAGAGAGAGAGAGAGAGAGAGAGATGGGTTAGAGTCTCCTATCAACACCACTGGGCCAGAGAGATGGGTTAGAGTCTCCTATCAACACCACTGGGCCAGAGAGAGAGAGAGAGATGGGTTAGAGTCTCCTAGATGGGTTAGAGTCTCCTATCAACACCACTGGGCCAGAGAGAGAGAGAGAGATGGGTTAGAGTCTCCTATCAAACACCACTGGGCCAGAGAGAGAGAGAGAGAGAGAGAGAGAGATGGGTTAGAGTCTCCTATCAACCACTGGGCCAGAGAGAGAGAGAGAGAGAGATGGGTTAGAGTCTCCTATCACCACTGGGCCAGAGAGAGAGAAGAGAGAGATGGGAGAGAGAGAGAGATAGGAGTCTCCTATCAACACCACTGGGCCAGAGAGAGAGAGAGAGAGAGAGAGATGGGCTAGAGTCTCCTATATCAACACCACTGAGAGATGAGAGAGAGAGAGTCTCCCTATCAACAGCTCCTATCAACACCACTGGGCCAGAGAGAGAGAGAGATGGGTTAGAGTCTCCTATCAACACCACTGGGCCAGAGAGAGAGAGAGATGGGTTAGAGTCTCCTATCAACACCACTGGGCCAGAGAGAGAAGATGGGTTAGAGTCTCCTATCAACACCACTGGGCCAGAGAGAGAGATGGGTTAGAGTCTCCTATCAACACCACTGGGCCAGAGAGAGAGAGAGAGAGAGATGGGTTAGAGTCTCCTATCAACACCACTGGGCCAGAGAGAGAGAGAGATGGGTTAGAGTCTCCTATCAACACCACTGGGCCAGAGAGAGAGAGATGGGTTAGAGTCTCTATCAACACCACTGGGCCAGAGAGAGAGATGGGAGATAAGTTAGAGTCTCCTATCAACACCACTGGGCCAGAGAGAGATGAGAGATGGGTTAGAGTCTCCTATCAACACCACTGGGCCAGAGAGAGAGATGGGTTAGAGTCTCCTATCAACACCACTGGGCCAGAGAGAGAGAGAGATGGGTTAGAGTCTCCTATCAACACCACTGGGCCAGAGAGAGATGGGTTAGAGTCTCCTATCAACACCACTGGGCCAGAGAGAGAGATGGGAGTCTCCTAGAGTCTCCTATCAACACCACTGGGCCAGAGAGAGAGATGGTCTCCTATCAACACCACTGGGCCAGAGAGAGATGGTAGAGTCTCCTATCAACACCACAGAGAAAGAGAGAGAGAGAGATGGGTTAGAGTCTCCTATCAACACCACTGGGCCAGAGAGAGAGATGGGTTAGAGTCTCCTATCAACACCACTGGGCCAGAGAGAGAGATGGGTTAGAGTCTCCTATCAACCACAGAAAGAGACAGGTTTGAGTCAATTCAATCAAATCAAAATGTTATGTCACATGTGCCGAATACAACAGGTGTAGGTAGACCCTCACAGTGTAATGCTGAATACAACAGGTGTAGGTAGACCTCACAGTGTAATGCTGAATACAACAGGTGTAGGTAGACCTCACAGTGTAATGCTGAATACAACAGGTGCTGTGTAGACCTCACAGTGTAATGCTGAATACAACAGGTGCTGTGGAGACCCTACAGTGAAATGCTGAATACAACAGGTGTAGTAGACCTTACAGTGTAATGCTGAATACAACAGGTGTAGTAGACCTTACAGTGTAATGCTGAATACAACAGGTGTAGTAGACCTTACAGTGAAATGATGAATACAACAGGTGTAGTAGACCTCACAGTGAAATGCTGAATACAACAGGTGTAGTAGACCCTCACAGTGAAATGCTGAATACAACAGGTGTAGGTAGACCTCACAGTGAAATGCTGAATACAACAGGTGTAGGTAGACCTCACAGTGAAATGCTGAATACAACAGGTGTAGGTAGACCTCAGTGAAATGCTGAATACAACAGGTGTAGGTAGACCTCACAGTGAAATGCTGAATACAACAGGTGTAGGTAGACCTCACAGTGAAATGCTGAATACAACAGGTGTTGTAGACCTTACAGTGAAATGCTGAATACAACAGGTGTAGTAGACCTCACAGTGAAATGATGAATACAACAGGTGTAGTAGACCTTACAGTGAAATGCTGAATACAACAGGTGTAGTAGACCTCACAGTGAAATGATGAATACAACAGGTGTAGTAGACCTCACAGTGAAATGCTGAATACAACAGGTGTAGGTAGACCTCACAGTGAAATGCTGAATACAACAGGTGTAGGTAGACCTCACAGTGAAATGCTGAATACAACAGGTGTAGGTAGACCTTACAGTGAAATGCTGAATACAACAGGTGTAGGTAGACCTTACAGTGAAATGCTGAATACAACAGGTGTAGTAGACCTCACAGTGAAATGCTGAATACAACAGGTGTAGGTAGCCCTTACAGTGAAATGCTGAATACAACAGGTGTAGTAGACCTCACAGTGAAATGCTGAATACAACAGGTGTAGGTAGACCTCACAGTGAAATGCTGAATACAACAGGTGTAGTAGACCTCACAGTGAAATGCTGAATACAACAGGTGTAGGTAGACCTCACAGTGAAATGCTGAATACAACAGGTGTAGTAGACCTTACAGTGAAATGCTGAATACAACAGGTGTAGGTAGACCTTACAGTGAAATGCTCCGAATACAACAGGTGTAGTAGACCTTACAGTGAAATGCTGAATACAACAGGTGTAGGTAGACCTTACAGTGAAATGCTGAATACAACAGGTGTAGTAGACCTTAAAGTGAAATGCTGAATACAACAGGTGTAGTAGACCTCACAGTGAAATGCTGAATACAACAGGTGTAGTAGACCTTACAGTGAAATGCTGAATACAACAGGTGTAGTAGACCTGACAGTGAAATGATGAATACAACAGGTGTAGGTAGACCTTACAGTGAAATGCTGAATACAACAGGTGTAGTAGACCTTACAGTGAAATGCTGAATACAACAGGTGTAGTAGACCTTACAGTGAAATGCTGAATACAACAGGTGTAGTAGACCTCACAGTGAAATGATGAATACAACAGGTATAGTAGACCTTACAGTGAAATGCTGAATACAACAGGTATAGGTAGACCTCACAGTGAAATGCTGAATACAACAGGTATAGGTAGACCTCACAGTGAAATGCTTAATACAACAGGTATAGGTAGACCTCACAGTGAAATGCTGAATACAACAGGTGTAGTAGAACTCACAGTGAAATGCTGAATACAACAGGTGTAGTAGACCTTACAGTGAAATACTGAATACAACAGGTGTAGTAGACCTCACAGTGAAATGCTGAATACAACAGGTGTAGTAGACCTCACAGTGAAATGCTGAATACAACAGGTGTAGTAGACCTTACAGTGAAATGCTGAATACAACAGGTGTAGTAGACCTCACAGTGAAATGCTGAATACAACAGGTGTAGTAGACCTCACAGTGAAATGCTGAATACAACAGGTGTAGTAGACCTCACAGTGAAATGCTGAATACAACAGGTGTAGGTAGACCTCACAGTGAAATGCTGAATACAACAGGTGTAGGTAGACCTCACAGTGAAATGCTGAATACAACAGGTGTAGGTAGACCTCACAGTGAAATGCTGAATACAACAGGTGTAGGTAGACCTCACAGTGAAATGCTGAATACAACAGGTGTAGTAGACCTCACAGTGAAATGCTGAATACAACAGGTGTAGTAGACCTTACAGTGAAATGCTGAATACAACAGGTGTAGTAGACCTCACAGTGAAATGCTGAA
>NW_026284774.1:0-3394 GCF_023373465.1 Oncorhynchus keta | reverse complement strand
CCTCCCTGTCACCCTCTAACCAGGGTAAAATCCTCCCGTCACCCTCTAACCAGGATAAACTCATCCCGTCACCCTCTAACCAGGGTAAAAGCTCCTCCCGTCACCCTCTAACCAGGGTAAAGCTCCTCCCGTCACCCTCTAACCAGGTAAACTCTCCCGTCACCCTCTAACCAGGGTAAAACCCCCGTCACCCTCTGGCAGTCCGCCCCTCTAACCAGGGTAAAACTCCTCCCGTCACCCTCTAACCAGGGTAAAACTCCTCCCGTCACTCCTCTAACCAGGGTAGAACCTCCGTCGCTCGTAACGCCAGTGTAGCAAATCCTCCCGGCACCACCCCAACCTAGGGTAGAACACTCCCGTCACCGTCACTCTGGATACAACAGCGTCCGCTAAATGGACATACGTCATCTCATTACCTCTAACCAGGGTAAAATCCCTCCCGTCACCCTCTAACCAGGGTCAAAACTCCTCCCGTCACCCTCTAACCAGGGTAAAACTCCTCCGTCACCCTCTAACCTGGGTAAAACTCCTCCGTCACCCTCTAACCTGGGTAAAACTCCTCCCGTCACCCTCTAACCAGGGTAAAACTCCTCCCGTCACCCTCTAACCAGGGTAAAACTCCTCCCGTCACCCTCTAACCAGGGTAAAACTCCTCCCGTCACCCTCTAACCAGGGTAAAACTCCTCCCGTCACCCTCTAACCAGGGTAAAACTCCTCCCGTCACCCTCTAACCAGGGTAAAACTCCTCCCGTCACCCTCTAACCAGGGTAAAACTCCTCCCGTCACCCTCTAACCAGGGTAAAACTCCTCCCGTCACCCTCTAACCAGGGTAAAACTCCTCCGTCACCCTCTAACCAGGGTAAAACTCCTCCCGTCACCCTCTAACCAGGGTAAAACTCCTCCCGTCACCCTCTAACCAGGGTAAAACTCCTCCCGTCACCCTCTAACCAGGGTAAAACTCCTCCCGTCACCCTCTAACCAGGGTAAAACTCCTCCCGTCACCCTCTAACCAGGGTAAAACTCCTCCCGTCACCCTCTAACCAGGGTAAAACTCCTCCCGTCACCCTCTAACCAGGGTAAAACTCCTCCCGTCACCCTCTAACCAGGGTAAAACTCCTCCCGTCACCCTCTAACCAGGGTAAAACTCCTCCCGTCACCCCTCTAACCAGGGTAAAACTCCTCCCGTCACCCTCTAACCAGGGTAAAACTCCTCCCGTCACCCTCTAACCAGGGTAAAACTCCTCCCGTCACCCTCTAACCAGGGTAAAACTCCTCCGTCACCCTCTAACCAGGGTAAAACTCCTCCCGTCACCCTCTAACCAGGGTGAAACTCCTCCCGTCACCCTCTAACCAGGGTAAAACTCCTCCCGTCACCCTCTAACCAGGGTAAAACTCCTCCCGTCACCCCCTCTAACCAGGTGGAAACTCGTCCCGTCACCCCTCTAACCAGATTAAAACTCGTCCAGTCACCCTCTAACCAGGGTAAACTCCTCCGTCACTTGCCCTCAGCCAGGGTAAAATCGTCCGTCACCCTCTAACCAGGGTAAAACTCCTCCCCGTCACCCTCTAACCAGGTCAAAAACTCCTCCCGTCACCCTCTATGAAGGGTAAAACTCCTCCCGTCACCCTCTAACCAGGGTAAAACCTAAACCAGGGTGAAATCCCTCCCCGTCACCCTCTAACCAGGGTAAATCCTCCCGTCACCCTCCTAACCTTGGGTAAAACCCTCCCGTCACCCTCTAACCTGGGTAAAACTCCTCCCGTCTTCTTCAACCAGGGTAAAACTCCTCCCGTCACTCCTCAACCAGGTAAAATCTCCTCCTCGCCACACTTTCAACCAGGTGGGGAAACTCTCTCCCCGTCACCCTCTAACCAGGGTAAAACTCCGTCCCGATCACCCTCTAACCAGGGTAAAATCTCCTCCGCTACCTTCAACCAGGGTAAACCCCGCTCCGTCACCCTCTAACCAGGGTAAAACTCCTCCCGTCACCCTCCTAACCAGGGTAAACTCCTCCCGTCACCCTCTAACCAGGGTTAGAACTCACTCCCGTCACCCTCTAGCCTAGGTAAAGCTCCTCCCGTCACCCTCTAGCCAGGGTAAAACTCCTCCCGTCACCCTCTAACCAGGGTACAAGCGCCTCCACGTCACCCTCTAACCAGGAGTAAAACTCACTCCCGATCACCCTCTAACCAGGGTAAAACTCCTCCCGAATCACCCTCTAACCAGGAGTAAAACTCCTCCCGATCACCCTCTAACCAGGTGTCCTCCGGTCACTCTTTCTAACCAGGGTCTCTTCGGCTCCTTCTAACCAGGGTAATTCCTCGTCACCTTCTAACCAGGGTAACTCCTCCGTCACCCTTCTAACGGCAAACTTCCGTCAATTCTTCAATCAGGGAAAATCTCTCCGTCACTTTCTAACCAGGGTAAAACTCGTCCCGTCACCCTCTAACCAGGGTAAAATCCTCCCGAATCACCCTCTAACCTGGGTAAAGCTCCTCCCGTCACCCTCTAACCAGGGTGAAACTCCTCCCGTCACCCTCTAACCAGGGTAAACTCCTCCCGTCACCCTCTAACCAGGGTGAAGCTCCTCCCCGTCACCCTCTAACCTGGTTGAAGCTCCTCCCGTCACCCTCTAACCAGGGTGAAACTCCTCCCCGTCACCCTCTAACCAGGGTAAAACTCCTCCCGATCACCCTCTAACCAGGGTAAAACTCCTCCCGTCACCCCTCTAGCCTGGGTGAAACTCCTCCCGTCACCCCTCTAACCCAGGAGGTAAGAGCTCCTCCCGTCGCCCTCCTAACCAGGGTTAAAACTCCCTCCCGTCACCCCTCTAACCAGGGTGAATTAAAGAGCTCACCGTCCCGTCACCCTCTAACCAGGGTCAGGCTCCTCCCGTCACCCTCTAACCAGGGTACAAAAACTCCTCCCGATCACCTCTAACCAGGGTAAAAGCTCCTCCCGTCGCCCTCTAACCAGGGTACGACTCCTCCGTCACGTCACTCTAACCAGGGTTGAAAGCTCCTCCCGTCACCCTCTCTGGCAAGATTAAAACTCCTCCCTGCACCCACCCTCTAACCTAGGTAAAACTCCTCCCGTCACCCTCTAACCAGGTGAAACTCCTCAAATCACCCTCTAACCAGAATTAAAGAGCTCCTCCGTCACCCTCTAACCAGGTGAAACTCCTCCCTACACCCTCTAACCAGGGATAAAAAAACTCCTCCCCGTACCCTCTAACCAGGGTGAAACTCCTCCCGTCACCCCTCTAACCAGGGTAAAACTCCTCCAGATCACCCTATAACCAGGGTAAAACTCCTCCCGTCACCCTCTAACCAGGGTAAAACTCCTCCGTCACCCCTCTAACCAGGAAAACTCCTCCGTCACCCTCTAACCAGG
>NW_026284773.1:0-5975 GCF_023373465.1 Oncorhynchus keta | reverse complement strand
AGAGGAGCAGGTTAGAGTATAGCTAACAGCAGAGAGGAGCAGGTTAGAGTATAGCTAACAGCAGAGAGGAGCAGGTTAGAGTATAGCTAACAGTAGAGAGGGAGCAGGTTAGAGTATAGCTAACAGCAGAGAGGAGCAGGTTAGAGTATAGCTAACAGTAGAGAGGAGCAGGTTAGAGTATAGCTAACAGTAGAGAGGAGCAGGTTAGAGTATAGCTAACAGTAGAGAGGAGCAGGTTAGAGTATAGCTAACAGTAGAGAGGAGCAGGTTAGGAAGTATAGCGTAACAGTAGAGAGGAGCAGGTTAGAGTATAGCTAACAGTAGAGAGGAGCAGGTTAGGAGTATAGCTAACAGTAGAGAGGAGCAGGTTAGAGTATAGCTAACAGTAGAGAGGAGCAGGTTAGAGTATAGCTAACAGTAGAGAGGAGCAGGTTAGAGTATAGCTAACAGTAGAGAGAGCAGGTTAGAGTATAGCTAACAGTAGAGAGGAGCAGGTTAGAGTATAGCTAACAGTAGAGAGGAGCAGGTTAGAGTATAGCTAACAGTAGAGAGGAGCAGGTTAGGGTATAGCTAACAGTAGAGAGGAGCAGGTTAGAGTATAGCTAACAGCAGAGAGGAGCAGGTTAGAGTATAGCTAACAGTAGAGAGGAGCAGGTTAGAGTATAGCTAACAGCAGAGAGGAGCAGGTTAGAGTATAGCTAACAGTAGAGAGGAGCAGGTTAGAGTATAGCTAACAGTAGAGAGGAGCAGGTTAGAGTATAGCTAACAGTAGAGAGGAGCAGGTTAGAGTATAGCTAACAGTAGAGAGGAGCAGGTTAGAGTATAGCAGGTTAGAGTATAGCTAACAGTAGAGAGGAGAAAGGTTAGAGTATAGTTAACAGTAGAGAAGGAGCAGGTTAGAGTATAGCTAACAGTAGAGAGGAGCAGGTTAGAGTATAGCTAACAGTAGAGAGGAGCAGGTTAGAGTATAGCTAACAGCAGAGAGGAGCAGGTTAGAGTATAGCTAACAGCAGAGAGGAGCAGGTTAGAGTATAGCTAACAGCAGAGAGGAGCAGGTTAGAGTATAGCTAACAGTAGAGAGGAGCAGGTTAGGGTATAGCTAACAGTAGAGAGGAGCAGGTTAGAGTATAGCTAACAGTAGAGAGGAGCAGGTTAGGGTATAGCTAACAGTAGAGAGGAGCAGGTTAGAGTATAGCTAACAGCAGAGAGGAGTAGGTTAGAGTATAGCTAACAGTAGAGAGGAGCAGGTTAGGGTATAGCTAACAGTAGAGAGGAGCAGGTTAGGGTATAGCTAACAGTAGAGAGGAGTATGTTAGAGTATAGCTAACAGTAGAGAGGAGTAGGTTAGAGTATAGCTAACAGTATAGAGGAGCAGGTTAGGGTATAGCTAACAGTAGAGAGGAGCAGGTTAGAGTGTAGCTAACAGTAGAGGAGCAGGTTAGAGTATAGCTAACAGTATAGAGGAGCAGGTTAGGGTATAGATAACAGTAGAGAGGAGCAGGTTAGAGTATAGCTAACAGTAGAGAGGAGCAGGTTAGAGTATAGCTAACAGTAGAGAGGAGCAGGTTAGGGTATATGTCAGGTTAGAGTATAGCTAACAGTAGAGAGGAGAAGGTTAGAGTATAGTTAACAGTAGAGAGGAGCAGGTTAGAGTATAGCTAACAGCAGAGAGGAGCAGGTTAGAAGTATAGCCAACAGCAGAGAGGAGCAGGTTAGAGTATAGCTAACAGCAGAGAGGAGCAGGTTAGAGTATAGCTAACAGCAGAGAGGAGCAGGTTAGAGTATAGCTAACAGCAGAGAGGAGCAGGTTAGAGTATAGCTAACAGCAGAGAGGAGCAGGTTAGAGTATAGCTAACAGCAGAGAGGAGCAGGTTAGAGTATAGCTAACAGCAGAGAGGAGCAGGTTAGAGTATAGCTAACAGCAGAGAGGAGCAGGTTAGAGTATAGCTAACAGCAGAGAGGAGCAGGTTAGAGTATAGCTAACAGCAGAGAGGAGCAGGTTAGAGTATAGCTAACAGTAGAGAGGAGCAGGTTAGGGTATAGCTAACAGTAGAGAGGAGCAGGTTAGAGTATAGCTAACAGTAGAGAGGAGCAGGTTAGAGTATAGCTAACAGCAGAGAGGAGCAGGTTAGAATATAGCGAACAGTAGAGAGGAGCAGGTTAGAGTATAGCTAACAGTAGAGAGGAGCAGGTTAGAGTATAGCTAACAGTAGACAGGAGCAGGTTAGAGTATAGCTAACAGCAGAGAGGAGCAGGTTAGAGTATAGCTAACAGCAGAGAGGAGCAGGTTAGAGTATAGCTAACAGCAGAGAGGAGCAGGTTAGAGTATAGCTAACAGTAGAGAGGAGCAGGTTAGAGTATAGCTAACAGTATAGAGGAGCAGGTTAGGGTATAGCTAACAGTAGAGAGGAGCAGGTTGGAGTGTAGCTAACAGTAGAGAGAGCAGGTTAGAATATAGCTAACAGTAGAGAGGAGCAGGTTAGAGTATAGCTAACAGTAGAGAGGAGCAGGTTAGAGTATAGCTAACAGTAGAGAGGAGCAGGTTAGAGTATAGCTAACAGTAGAGAGGAGCAGGTTAGGGTATATGTCAGGTTAGAGTATAGCTAACAGTAGAGAGGAGAAGGTTAGAGTATAGTTAACAGTAGAGAGGAGCAGGTTAGAGTATAGCTAACAGTAGAGAGGAGAAAGGTTAGAGTATAGCTAACAGTAGAGAGGAGACAGGTTAGAGTATAGTTAACAGTAGAGAGGAGCAGGTTAGAGTATAGCTAACAGCAGAGAGGAGCAGGTTAGAGTATAGCTAACAGCAGAGAGGAGCAGGTTAGAGTATAGCTAACAGTAGAGAGGAGCAGGTTAGGGTATAGCTAACAGTAGAGAGGAGCAGGTTAGAGTATAGCTAACAGTAGAGAGGAGCAGGTTAGAGTATAGCTAACAGCAGAGAGGAGCAGGTTAGAATATAGCGAACAGTAGAGAGGAGCAGGTTAGAGTATAGCTAACAGTAGAGAGGAGCAGGTTAGAGTATAGCTAACAGTAGACAGGAGCAGGTTAGAGTATAGCTAACAGTAGAGAGGAGCAGGTTAGAGTATAGCTAACAGTAGAGAGGAGCAGGTTAGAGTATAGCTAACAGCAGAGAGGAGCAGGTTAGAGTATAGCTAACAGTAGAGAGGAGCAGGTTAGAGTATAGCTAACAGTAGAGAGAACAGGTTAGAGTATAGCTAACAGTAGAGAGGAAGCAGGTTAGAGTATAGCTAACAGTAGAGAGAAGCAGGTTAGAGTATAGCTAACAGTAGAGAGGAGCAGGTTAGGGTATAGCTAACAGTAGAGAGGAGCAGGTTAGAGTATAGCTAACAGCAGAGAGGAGCAGGTTAGAGTATAGCGAACAGTAGAGAGGAGCAGGTTAGAGTATAGCTAACAGTAGAGAGGAGCAGGTTAGAATATAGCTAACAGTAGAGAGGAGCAGGTTAGAGTATAGCTAACAGTAGAGAGGAGCAGGTTAGAGTATAGCTAACAGTAGAGAGGAGCAGGTTAGAGTATAGCTAACAGTAGAGAGGAGCAGGTTAGGGTATAGTCAGGTTAGAGTATAGCTAACAGTAGAGAGGAGAAGGTTAGAGTATAGTTAACAGCAGAGAGGGAGCAGGTTAGAGTATAGCCAACAGTAGAGAGGAGCAGGTTAGAGTATAGCTAACAGTAGAGAGAGCAGGTTAGAGTATAGCTAACAGCAGAGAGGAGCAGGTTAGAGTATAGCTAACAGCAGAGAGGAGCAGGTTAGAGTATAGCTAACAGCAGAGAGGAGCAGGTTAGAGTATAGCTAACAGTAGAGAGGAGCAGGTTAGGGTATAGCTAACAGTAGAGAGGAGCAGGTTAGAGTATAGCTAACAGTAGAGAGGAGCAGGTTAGGGTATAGCTAACAGTAGAGAGGAGCAGGTTAGAGTATAGCTAACAGCAGAGAGGAGTAGGTTAGAGTATAGCTAACAGTAGAGAGGAGCAGGTTAGGGTATAGCTAACAGTAGAGAGGAGCAGGTTAGGGTATAGCTAACAGTAGAGAGGAGTATGTTAGAGTATAGCTAACAGTAGAGAGGAGCAGGTTAGAGTATAGCTAACAGTATAGAGGAGCAGGTTAGGGTATAGCTAACAGTAGAGAGGAGCAGGTTAGAGTATAGCTAACAGTAGAGAGGAGCAGGTTAGAATATAGCTAACAGTAGAGAGGAGCAGGTTAGAGTATAGCTAACAGTAGAGAGGAGCAGGTTAGAGTATAGCTAACAGTAGAGAGGAGCAGGTTAGAGTATAGCTAACAGTAGAGAGGAGCAGGTTAGGGTATATGTCAGGTTAGAGTATAGCTAACAGTAGAGAGGAGAAGGTTAGAGTATAGTTAACAGTAGAGAGGAGCAGGTTAGAGTATAGCTAACAGCAGAGAGGAGCAGGTTAGAGTATAGCCAACAGTAGAGAGGAGCAGGTTAGAGTATAGCTAACAGCAGAGAGGAGCAGGTTAGAGTATAGCTAACAGCAGAGAGGAGCAGGTTAGAGTATAGCTAACAGCAGAGAGGAGCAGGTTAGAGTATAGCTAACAGCAGAGAGGAGCAGGTTAGAGTATAGCTAACAGCAGAGAGGAGCAGGTTAGAGTATAGCTAACAGCAGAGAGGAGTAGGTTAGAGTATAGCTAACAGCAGAGAGGAGCAGGTTAGAGTATAGCTAACAGCAGAGAGGAGCAGGTTAGAGTATAGCTAACAGCAGAGAGGAGCAGGTTAGAGTATAGCTAACAGTAGAGAGGAACAGGTTAGGGTATAGCTAACAGTAGAGAGGAGCAGGTTAGAGTATAGCTAACAGTAGAGAGGAGCAGGTTAGAGTATAGCTAACAGCAGAGAGAAGCAGGTTAGAATATAGCGAACAGTAGAGAGGAGCAGGTTAGAGTATAGCTAACAGTAGAGAGGAGCAGGTTAGAGTATAGCTAACAGTAGACAGGAGCAGGTTAGAGTATAGCTAACAGCAGAGAGAGAGCAGGTTAGAGTATAGCTAACAGCAGAGAGGAGCAGGTTAGAGTATAGCTAACAGCAGAGAGGAGCAGGTTAGAGTATAGCTAACAGTAGAGAGGAGCAGGTTAGAGTATAGCTAACAGTATAGAGGAGCAGGTTAGGGTATAGCTAACAGTAGAGAGGAGCAGGTTGGAGTGTAGCTAACAGTAGAGAGGAGCAGGTTAGAATATAGCTAACAGTAGAGAGGAGCAGGTTAGAGTATAGCTAACAGTAGAGAGGAGCAGGTTAGAGTATAGCTAACAGTAGAGAGGAGCAGGTTAGAGTATAGCTAACAGTAGAGAGGAGCAGGTTAGGGTATATGTCAGGTTAGAGTATAGCTAACAGTAGAGAGGAGAAGGTTAGAGTATAGTTAACAGTAGAGAGGAGCAGGTTAGAGTATAGCTAACAGTAGAGAGGAGAAGGTTAGAGTATAGCTAACAGTAGAGAGGAGAAGGTTAGAGTATAGTTAACAGTAGAGAGGAGCAGGTTAGAGTATAGCTAACAGCAGAGAGGAGCAGGTTAGAGTATAGCTAACAGCAGAGAGGAGCAGGTTAGAGTATAGCTAACAGTAGAGAGGAGCAGGTTAGGGTATAGCTAACAGTAGAGAGGAGCAGGTTAGAGTATAGCTAACAGTAGAGAGGAGCAGGTTAGAGTATAGCTAACAGCAGAGAGGAGCAGGTTAGAATATAGCGAACAGTAGAGAGGAGCAGGTTAGAGTATAGCTAACAGTAGAGAGGAGCAGGTTAGAGTATAGCTAACAGTAGACAGGAGCAGGTTAGAGTATAGCTAACAGCAGAGAGGAGCAGGTTAGAGTATAGCTAACAGCAGAGAGGAGCAGGTTAGAGTATAGCTAACAGCAGAGAGGAGCAGGTTAGAGTATAGCTAACAGCAGAGAGGAGCAGGTTAGAGTATAGCTAACAGCAGAGAGAGCAGGTTAGAGTATAGCTAACAGCAGAGAGGAGCAGGTTA
>NW_026284772.1:0-7966 GCF_023373465.1 Oncorhynchus keta | reverse complement strand
TCTCTCTCCTCTCTCTCTATTTAAATCAGACTGCTCTCTCTCTCTCTCTCTCTCTCTCTCTCTCTCTCTCTCTCTCTCTCTCTCTCTCTCTCTCTCTCTATTTAAATCAGACTGCTCTCTCTCTCCTCTCTCTCTCTCTCTCTCTCTCAATTCAATTCAATTCAATTCAAGGGCTTTATTGGCATGGGAAACATGTGTTAACATTGCCAAAGCAAGTGAGGTAGACAACATACAAAGTGAATATATAAAGTGAAAAACAACAAAATTAACAGTAAACATTACACATACAACAGTTTCAAAACAGTAAAGACATTACAAATGTCATATTATATATATATATATATATATATATATATATATATATATATATATATATATATATATATATATATATATATATATATACACAATGTACAAATAATTAAAGGACACAAGATAAAATAAATAAGCATAAATATGGGTTGTATTTACAATGGTGTTTGTTCTTCACTGGTTGCCCTTTTCGTGGCAACAGGTCACAAATCTTGCTGCTGTGATGGCACACTGTGGAATTTCACCCAGTAGGTATGGGAGTTTTCAAAATTGGATATGTTTTCGAATTCTTTGTGGATCTGTGTGATCTGGGGGAAATATGTCTCTCTAATATGGTCATACATTGGGCAGGAGGTTAGGAAGTGCAGCTCAGTTTCCACCTCATTTTGTGGGCAGTGAGCACATAGCCTGTCTTCTCTTGAGCCATGTCTGCCTACGGCGGCCTTTCTCAATAGCAGGCTATGCTCACCTGAGTCTGTACATAGTCAAAGCTTTCCTTAATTTTGGGTCAGTCACAGTGGTCAGGTATTCTGCCGCTGTGTACTCTCTGTGTAGGGCCAAATAGCATTCTAGTTTGCTCTGTTTTTGTTAATTCTTTCCAATGTGTTAAGTAATTATCTTTTTGTTTTCTCATGATTTGGTTGGGTCTAATTGTGCTGTTGTCCTGGGGCTCTGTAGGGTGTGTTTGTGTTTGTGAACAGAGCCCCAGGACCAGACTAACAGGGACTCTTCTCCAGGTTCATCTCTCTGTTTGTGATGGCTTTGTTATGGAAGGTTTGTGAATCGCTTCCTTTTAGGTGGTTGTAGAATTTAATGGCTCTTTTCTGGATTTTGATAATTAGTGGGTATCGGCCTAATTCTGCTCTGCATGCGTTATTTGGTGTTTTACGTTGTACACAGAGGATATTTTTGCAGAATTCTGCGTGCAGAGTCTCAATTTGGTGTTTGTCCCATTTTGTGAAGTCTTGGTTGGTGAGCGGACCCCAGACCTCACAACCATAAAGGGCAATGGGCTCTATGACTGATTCAAGTATTTTTAGCCAAATCCTAATTGGTATGTTGAAATTTATGTTTCTTTTGATGGCATAGAATGCCCTTCTTGCCTTGTCTCTCAGATCGTTCACACCTTTGTGGAAGTTACCTGTGGCGCTGATGTTTAGGCCAAGGTATGTATAGTTTTTGTGTGCTCTAGGGCAACAGTGTCGAGATGGAATTTGTATTTGTGGTCCTGGTGACTCGACCTTTTTGGAACACCATTATTTTGGTCTTACTGAGATTTACTGTCAGGGGCCCAGGTCTGACAGAATCTGTGCATAAGATCTAGGTGCTGCTGTAGGCCCTCCTTGGTTGGTGACAGAAGCACCAGATCATCAGCAAACAGCAGACATTTGACTTCGGATTCTAGCAGGGAGGCCGGGTGCTGCAGACTTTTCTAGTGCCCGCGCCAGTTCGTTGATATATGTTGAAGAGGGTGGGGCTTAAGCTGCATCCCTGTCTAACCCCACGACCCTGTGTGAAGAAATGTGTGTGTTTTTTGCCAATTTTAACCGCACACTTGTTGTTTGTGTACATGGATTTTATAATGTCATATGTTTTACCCCCAACACCACTTTCCATCAGTTTGTATAGCAGACCCTCATGCCAAATTGAGTGAAGGCTTTTTGAAATCAACAAAGCATGAGAAGACTTTGCCTTTGTTTTGGTTTGTTTGGTTGTCAATTAAGGTGTGCAGGGTGAATACATGGTCTGTTGTGCGGTAATTTGGTAAAAGCCAATTTGACATTTGCTCAGTACATTGTTTTCATTGAGGAAATGTACGAGTCTGCTGTTAATAATAATGCAGAGGATTTTCCCAAGGTTACTGTTGACACATATTCCACGGTAGTTATTGGGTCAAATTTGTCTCCACTTTTGTGGATTGGGGTGATCAGTCCTTGGTTCCAAATATTGGGAAGATGCCAGAGCTAAGTATGATGTTAAAGAGTTTTAGTATAGCCAGTTGGAATTTGTTGTCTGTATATTTGATCATTTCATTGAGGATACCATCGACACCACAGGCCTTTTTGGGTTGGAGGGTTTTTATTTTGTCCTGTAACTCATTCAATGTAATTGGAGAATCCAGTGGGTTCTGGTAGTCTTTAATAGTTGATTCTAAGATCTGTAGTTGATCATGTATATGTTTTTGCTCTTTGTTCTTTGTTATAGAACCAAAAGATTGGAGAAGTGGTTTACCAGACATCTCCATTTTGGATAGATAATTCTTCGTGTTGTTGTTTGTTTAGTGTTTTCCAATTTTCCCAGAAGTGGTTAGAGTCTATGGATTCTTCAATTGCATTGAGCTGATTTCTGACATGCTGTTCCTTCTTTTTCCGTAGTGTGTTTCTGTATTGTTTTAGTGATTCACCATAGTGAAGGCGTAGACTCAGGTTTTCCGGGTCTCTATGTTTTTGGTTGGACAGGTTTCTCAATTTCTTTCTTAGATTTTGCATTCCTCATCAAACCATTTGTCATTATTGTTAATTTTCTTCGGTTTTCTATTTGAGATTTTTAGATTTGATAGGAAGCTGAGAGGTCAAATATACTGTTAAGATTTTCTACTGCCAAGTTTACACCTCTCTCTCTCTCTCTCTCTCTCTCTCTCTCTCTCTCTCTCTCTCTCTCTATTTAAATCATACTGCTCTCTCTCTCTCTCTATTTAAATCAGACTGCTCTCTCTCTCTCTCTCTCTCTCTCTCTCTCTCTCTCCCTCTCTCTCTATTTAAATCAGACTGCTCTCTCTCTCCCTCTCTCTCTCTCTCTCTCTCTCTCTCTCTCTCTCTCTCTCTCTATTTAAATCATACTGCTCTCTCTCTCTCTCTCTCTCTCTCTCTCTCTCTCTCTCTCTCTCTCTCTCTCTCTCTCTCTCTCTCTCTCTCTCTCTCTCTCTCTCTCTCTATTTAAATCATACTGCTCTCTCTCTCTCTCTCTCTCTCTCTCTCTCTCTCTCTCTCTCTCTCTCTCTCTCTCTCTCTCTCTCTCTCTCTCTCTCTCTCTCTCTCTCTATTTAAATCCATACTGCTCTCTCTCTCTCTCTTGCTCTCTCTCTCTCTCTCTCTCTCTCTCTCTCTCTCTCTCTCTCTCTCTCTCTCTCTCTCTCTCTCTCTCTCTCTCTCTCTCTCTCTCTCTCTCTCTCTCTCTCTCTCTCTATTTAAATCAGACTGCTCTCTCTCTCTCTCATAAATATAGGTTGTATTTGTTATTCACTGGTTGCCCTTTTCTTGCGGCAGCAGGTCACACATCTCACTGCTGTGATGGCACACTGTGGTATTTCACCAAATAGATATAGGATTTGATCAAAATTGGATTGATTTTGGAATTCTTTGTGGGTCTGAGTAATCTGAGGGAAATATGTGTCTCTAATATGGTCATACATTTGGAACGATGTTAGGAAGTGCAGCTCAGTTTCCACCTCATTTTGTGGGCAGTGTGCACATAGCCTGTCTTCCCGAGCCAGGTCTGCATTTGGTGGTCTATTAAATTGTAGAATTTAACTCCCTTTCTTGGATTTTAGTGGGTATCGGCTTAATTCTGCTCTGCTTGCATTATTCACTTTTTTAAACTCAATTGTCATACTTGAGTAAAAGTTAAGTTAAGGTAAATACTAAACATAAAATTCCTTATTCTAAACAAACCAGACAGCACAATTTTTTTACATTTATGGTCAGCCAGGGGCACACTCCAACACTCAGGCCTTATTTACAAACACAGTATTTGTATTTAGTGAGTCCGCCAGAACAGAGGCACTAGGGATGACAACGCGTTATATTGATAGGTGCGTGAATTGGTGTCACGTTCGCTGAAAGGAGTAGACCAAGGCGCAGCGTGAGTAGAGTTCCACATATTTTTAATAAATCGAAACTCAGCACAACCGAACCAGCACAACCGAACCAGCACAACCGAACCAGCACAACCGAACCAGCACAACCGAACCAGCACGCTACTGGTGCACACAGACAACTATCCGTAGACAAGAGCCCACAAATACATTGATGGAAGAAGGCTACCTAAATATGATCCCCAATCAGAGACAACGATAAACAGCTGTCTCTGATTGGGAACCATGTCAGGCCAACATAGACATACAAAACCTCGATGACCCACCCTAGTCACTATCCCAACCAGCATAGAGAATAAACAGCTTACTATGGTCAGGGTGTGACAATTGGACCATATTACTGTCCTGCCTGAGCATTTGAAATACTTTTTGGTGTCAGGAAAACATATGGAATAAAAAGTAAATTATTTTCTTTAGGAATGTAGTGGAGTAAAAGCAAAAGTTGTCAAAAATGTAAGTAGTAAAGTAAAACAACTTAAGTAGTACTTTAAAGTATTTTACTTAAGTACTTCACACGTCCCATGTTTCATGAGCTGAAATAAAACATCCCAGAAATGTATCATGTGCACAAACACTTATCTATCTCACATTTTGTGCACACATTTGTTTACATCCCCTGTTAGTGAACATTTCTCCTTTTGCCAATATAATCCATCCACCTGACAGGTGTGGCATATCAAGAAATGCATTATCATTAAACAAGTGCATCTTGTGCGAGGGACAACAAAAGGCCACTTTTAAATGTGCAGTTTTGTCACACAGTTTTGTCTCTCTGTGCAGAAACACTGGATATAAGATTGAAACTATTTTAAGGCAGTCTGACAGACCTCTAAAGTTGATTTCCAAAATGTATCAAGGTTTGATAGAGGCTCTTCCTGATGACACAAAATATGTGAACCAAAAATGTGAGGAAGACCTGGGAGACACAATTGATGATGATGAATGGATACAGATGTGTTTGAATGCCCGGTCATGTTCATGTCATCTCAGACATAAATGACTGCAGTTTAAGACCATCTATAGAACGTACTATAGGCCAGTTATACTGAATATCATGCACTCAGAAATGTCATTCTGCTGGAGGTGTAAGACACCAAAGAGGACATATGTTATGTTCACCTGAAGGCTGGCTGAATTCTGGGTAAAGGGGACATATGTTATGTTCACGTGAAGGCTGGCTGAATTCTGGGTAAAGAGGACATATGTTATGTTTACGTGAAGGCTGGCTGAATTCTGGGTAAAGAGGACATATGTTATGTTTACGTGAAGGCTGGCTGAATTCTGGGTAAAGGGGACATATGTAATGTTGACGTGAAGGCTGGCTGAATTCTGGGTAAAGAGGACATATGTTATGTTCACGTGAAGGCTGGCTGAATTCTGGGTAAAGGGGACATATGTTATGTTCACCTGAAGGCTGGCTGAATTCTGGGTAAAAGGGGACATATGTTATGTTCACGTGAAGGCTGGCTGAATTCTGGGTAAAGGGGACATATGTTATGTTTTACGTGGCCTGGCTGAATTCTGGGTAAAGAGGACATATGTTATGTTCACCTGAGGCTGGCTGAATTCTGGGTAAAGGGGACATATGTTATGTTCCGTCAAGGCTGGCTGAATTCTGGGTAAAGGGGACATATGTAATGTTTACGTGAAGGCTGGCTGAATTCTGGGTGAGGACATATGTTATGTTTACGTGAAGGCTGGCTGAATTCTGGAGTAAAGGGGACATATGTTATGTTCACAGAGGCTGGCAGCTGAATTCTGGGTAAAAGAGGACATATGTTATGTTCACGTGAAGGCTGGCTGAATTCTGGGTAAAGAGGACATATGTTATGTTCACGTGAAGGCTGGCTGAATTCTGGGTAAAGGGGACATATGTTATGTTCACGTGAAGGCTGGCTGAATTCTGGGTAAAGAGGACATATGTTATGTTCACGTGAAGGCTGGCTGAATTCTGGGTAAAGAGGACATATGTTATGTTCACGTGAAGGCTGGCTGAATTCTGGGTAAAGGGGACATATGTTATGTTCACGTGAAGGCTGGCTGAATTCTGGGTAAAGAGGACATATGTTATGTTCACGTGAAGGCTGGCTGAATTCTGGGTAAAGGGGACATATGTTATGTTCACCTGAAGGCTGGCTGAATTCTGGGTAAAGGGGACATATGTTATATTCACGTGAAGGCTGGCTGAATTCTGGGTAAAGAGGACATATGTTATGTTCACCTGAAGGCTGGCTGAATTCTGGGTAAAGGGACATATGTTATGTTCACGTCAAGGCTGGCTGAATTCTGGGTAAAGAGGACATATGTAATGTTCACGTGAAGGCTGGCTGAATTCTGGGTAAAGGGGACATATGTTATGTTTACGTGAAGGCTGGCTGAATTCTGGGTAAAGAGGACATATGTTATGTTTACGTGAAGGCTGGCTGAATTCTGGGTAAAAGAGGACATATGTTATGTTCACCTGAAGGCTGGCTGAATTCTGGGTAAAGGGGACATATGGTATGTTCACGTCAAGGCTGGCTGAATTCTGGGTAAAGGGGACATATGTAATGTTTACGTGAAGGCTGGCTGAATTCTGGGTAAAGAGGACATATGTTATGTTCACGTCAAGGCTGGCTGAATTCTGGGTAAAGGGACATATGTAATGTTTACGTGAAGGCTGGCTGAATTCTGTTAAAGGGGACATATGTTATGTTCACGTGAAGGCTGGCTGAATTCTGGGTAAAGGGACATATGTTATGTCCACGTGAAGGCTGGCTGAATTCTGGAAGTAAAGGGACATATGTTATGTTCACGTGAAGGCTGGCTGAATTCTGGGTAAAGGGGACATATGTTATGTTCACGTGAAGGCTGGCTGAATTCTGGGTAAAGAGGACATATGTTATGTTCACGTGAAGGCTGGCTGAATTCTGGGTAAAGGGGACATATGTATGTTCACGTGAAGGCTGGCTGAATTCTGCAAAGAGGACATATGTTATGTTTACGTGAAGGCTGGCTGAATTCTGGGTAAAGACATATGTTATGTTATGTTATGTTCACCTGAAGGCTGGCTGAATTCTGGGTAAAGAGGACATATGTTATGTTCACGTCAAGGCTGGCTGAATTCTGGGTAAAGGACATATGTAATGTTTCACTGAAGGCATGGCTGAATGGCTGAATTCTGGGTAAAGAGGACATATGTTATGTTCACGTGAAGGCTGGCTGAATTCTGGGTAAAGAGGACATATGTTATGTTCACCTGAAGGCTGGCTGAATTCTGGGTAAAGGGGGACATATGTTATGTTTACGTGAAGGCTGGCTGAATTCTGGGTAAGAGGACATATGTTATGTTCCACGTGAGGCTGGCTGAATTCTGGGTAAAGGGGACATATGTTATGTTTACGTGAAGGCTGGCTGAATTCTGGAGTGAAGGGACATATGTTATGTTCACCTGAAAGGCTGGCTGAATTCTGGGTAAAGGGACATATGTTATGTTCACGTCCAAGGCTGGCTGAATTCTGGGTAAAGGGACATATGTAATGTTTACGTGAAGGCTGGCTGAATTCTGGAGTAAGAGGACATATGTTATGTTCACGTGAGGCGGCTGGCTGAATTCTGGGTAAAGAGGACATATGTTATGTTCACCTGAAGGCTGGCTGAATTCTGGGTAAAGGGACATATGTTATGTTCGTGAAGGCTACGGCTGAATTCTGGGTAAAGAGGACATATGTTATGTTCACTGAAGGCTGGCTGAATTCTGGGTAAAGAAGGACATATGTTATGTTCACCTCAAGGCTGGCA
>NW_026284771.1:0-10748 GCF_023373465.1 Oncorhynchus keta | reverse complement strand
TAACAGACATGTTTAAAGGTTTACTGTCTATAGTAACAGACATGTTTAAAAAAGGTTTACTGTCTATAGTAACAGACATGTTTAAAGGTTTACTGTCTATAGTAACAGACATGTTTTAAAGGTTTACTGTCTATAGAAACAGACATGTTTAAGAGTTTGTACTGTCTATAGTAACAGACATGTTTAAAAGGTTTACTGTCTATAGTAACAGACATGTTTAAAAAGGTTTACTGTCTATAGAAACAGACATGTTTAAAGGTTTACTGTCTATAGTAACAGACATGTTTGAGTTTACTATCTATAGTAACAGACATGTTTAAAGGTTTACTGTCTATAGTAACAGACATGTTTAAAGGTTTACTGTCTATAGTAACAGGAGATGTTTAAAGGTTTACTGTCTATAGTAACAGACATGTTTAAGGTTTACTGTCTATAGTAACAGACATGTTTAAGGTTTACATATCGCTAGTAACAGACATGTTTAAAGGTTTACTGTCTATAGTAACAGACATGTTTAAAAGGTTTACTGTCTATAGTAACATACATGTTTAAAGGTTACTGTCTATAGTAACAGACATGTTTAAAGGTTTACTGTCTATAGTAACAGACATGTTTAAGGTTTACTGTCTATAGTAACAGACATGTTTAAAGGTTTACTGTCTACAGTAACAGACATGTTTAAAGAGGTTTACCCGTCTATAGTAACAGACATGTTTAAGGTTTACTGTCTATAGTAACATACATGTTTAAAGGTTTACTGTCTATAGGAAACAGACATGTTTAAGGTTTTACTGTCTATAGTAACAGACATGTTTAAAGGTTTACTGTCTATAGTAACAGACACGTTTAAGGTTTACTGTCTATAGAACAGACATGTTTAAAGGTTTACTGTCTATAGTAACAGACATGTTTAAGGTTTACTGTCTATAGTAACAGACATGTTTAAGGTTTACTGTCTATAGTAACAGACATGTTTAAAGGTTTACTGTCTATAGTAACAGACATGTTTAAAGGTTTACTGTCTATAGTAACAGACATGTTTAAAGGTTTACTGTCTATAGTAACAGACATGTTTAAAGGTTTACTGTCTATAGTAACAGACATGTTTAAAGGTTTACTGTCTATAGTAACAGACATGTTTAAAGGTTTACTGTCTATAGTAACAGACATGTTTAAAGGTTTACTGTCTATAGTAACAGACATGTTTAAAGGTTTACTGTCTATAGTAACAGACATGTTTAAAGGTTTACTGTCTACAGTAACAGACATGTTTAAAGGTTTACTGTCTATAGTAACAGACATGTTTAAAGGTTTACTGTCTATAGTAACAGACATGTTTAAAGTTCCCTCAGCACTTATAACAAGAAAACACTGACACAAGTCCCTATAGTTCTATTCGAGGTGAAAATGAGGAATCAGACACATTATCAATGTTAGACTGGACCATCCTGAAACTCTCTTGTAAATATACAGAGAGCATGGAGCTGGCTGTAGAGTGGACCATCCTGAAACTCTCTTGTAAATATACAGAGAGCATGGAGCTGGCTGTAGACTGGACCATCCTGAAACTCTCTTGTAAATATACAGAGAGCATGGAGCTGGCTGTAGAGTGGACCATCCTGAAACTCTCTTGTAAATATACAGAGAGCATGGAGCTGGCTGTAGAGTGGACCATCCTGAAACCCTCTTGTAAATATACAGAGAGCATGGAGCTGGCTGTAGAGTGGACCATCCTGAAACTCTCTTGTAAATATACAGAGAGCATGGAGCTGGCTGTAGAGTGGACCATCCTGAAACCCTCTTGTAAATAAACAGAGAGCATGGAGCTGGCTGTAGAGTGGACCATCCTGAAACCCTCTTGTAAATATACAGAGAGCATGGAGCTGGCTGTAGAGTGGACCATCCTGAAACCCTCTTGGAAATAAACAGAGAGAATGGAGCTGGCTGTAGAGTGGACCATCCTGAAACCCTCTTGTAAATATACAGAGAGCATGGAGCTGGCTGTAGAGTGGACCATCCTGAAACCCTCTTGTACATATACAGAGAGAATGGAGCTGGCTGTAGAGTGGACCATCCTGAAACCCTCTTGTAAATAAACAGAGAGCATGGAGCTGGCTGTAGAGTGGACCATCCTGAAACCCTCTTGTACATATACAGAGAGCATGGAGCTGGCTGTAGAGTGGACCATCCTGAAACCCTCTTGTAAATAAATAGAGAGCATGGAGCTGGCTGTAGAGTGGACCATCCTGAAACCCTCTTGTAAATAAACAGAGAGCATGGAGCTGGCTGTAGAGTGGACCATCCTGAAACCCTCTTGTAAATAAACAGAGAGCATGGAGCTGGCTGTAGAGTGGACCATCCTGAAACCCTCTTGTAAATATACAGAGAGAATGGAGCTGGCTGTAGAGTGGACCATCCTGAAACCCTCTTGTAAATAAACAGAGAGCATGGAGCTGGCTGTAGGCTGACTTTAGGGTAGATGGGCATGGACCATATTAATGGACCACTTATCCCTGGTGTGAACACACACACACACACACACACACACACACACACACACACACACACACACACACACACACACACACACACACACACACACACACACACACACACACACACACACACACATTTCCCCTAAAGATTCCCCCTGAACACAGTCTGTCCCCACTGTCCCCATGTGTGCAGACGTGCCAGAGCTGCCAAGCTCTCGGTGCAGCAGGCTCAATAACAAAATGGGATAGCTAATGGACCCACTGAGGATTCAGACTACTAGGATAGTACGTACGTGTGTGTGTGTGTTTGTGAGAAGTGAGTGAGAGAGAGAGAGAGAGAGAGAGAGAGAGAGATAGAGAGAGAGAGAGAGAGAGAGAGAGAGACAGAGATACAGAGAGTGAGAGAGAGAGAGAGAGACAGACAGAGAGTGAGAGAGAGACAGGGAGAGAGAGAGAGAGAGAGAGAGAGAGAGAGAGAGAGAGAGAGAGAGAGAGAGACAGACAGACAGAGATACAGAGAGTGAGCGAGAGAGAGAGAGACAGACAGAGAGAGATACAGAGAGAGATAGAGAGAGAGAGAGAGAGAGAGAGAGAGAGAGAGAGCTGATAAGCCTGGCTTCAGATTGCTGGCTGCTAGGTGTGGAGGCTAATTTCCAGTCATCGCCGGCGTGCCATGAAGCAAGACATTGAGTAGCAAACCACTATGGTCAACCCTATAGTTCAGACTACATTAATGCAACGCTATATTGGTCTCACACAGCCTACGTGGCTACTTTGTCGTAGTTTGTTCCAGACTCAGTCTTGGAATAGCCTGGTGCGATGAGCACAGCAGGGTTCATAGCAACAGGAACCATTCTAAAAGGGGTTAGGGGAGAATGGGGAAGGTAAATGGTGTCGCGCAAGATCTTCATTAACAAACGTCACTGGAAGTTACACTCCTAAATTGAATCCCGGGGAATGCTGCTCCTCTCCCTGACTGTATGCCAAAAGGCACCCAATACGGGGCGGCAGGTAGCCAATAGGGGGCGGCAGGTAGCCAATAGGGGGCGGCAGGTAGCCAATAGGGGGCGGCAGGTAGCCAATAGGGCGACAGGTAGCCAATAGGGGGCGGCAGGTAGCCAATAAGGGGCGGCAGGTAGCCAATAGGGGGCGGCAGGTAGCCAATAGGGGGACAGGTAGCCAATAGGGGCGGCAGGTAGCCAATAAGGGGCGGCAGGTAGCCAATACGGGTGACAGGTAGCCAATAAGGGCGGCAGGTAGCCAATAGGGGGCGACAGGTAGCCAATAGGGGGCGGCAGGTAGCCAATAGGGGCGGCAGGTAGCCAATAGGGGCGGCAGGTAGCCAATAGGGGCGGCAGGTAGCCTAGTGGTTCGAACGTTGGGCCAATAACCGAAAGGTTGCTGGATCGAATCCCTGAGCTGACAAAAGTTTTAAAAATAATGTTGTTCTACCCCTGAACAAGGCAGTTAACCCCACTGTACCCCAGCAGGCCGTCATTGTAAATAAGAATGTGTTCTTATGAATTAACTGACTTGCCTAGTTAAATAAAGAATTACATTCAAATAGGGATTGAGTCAAAAGTAGTCATAATATAGGGAATAGGGTGTGATTTAGGACACAGACACAGCCAGCCACGGAGATAGATACACCTGTGATACGGAGCGTGGCGAAGTGGTTTGTAATTAAAGACAAAGACAGGGGACTTGTGGCTCTCGGTGACACAGTAATTCACTGGCACCTAATTCAACCTGTGACTGTAGCCTCTAAATCTGCAGGCCGAACACGTCGTCACGCGTTCCTCTGTTTAATCATGTGGGCCCTTGGTTCACAACGCACCACACAAGGACAGAGACGCAAACACACATTAGGACAAATTCAGAGAGGAGACATGGAAGACTGATTACTTTGCAATGGATATGCAGCAGGAACACTACTGTAAAACAGCTGGTGTATGTTGGATATGCAGCAGGAACACTACTGTAAAATAGCTGGTGTATATTGGATATGCAGCAGGAACACTATTGTAAAATAGCTGGTGTATGTTGGATATGCAGCAGGAACACTACTGTAAAACAGCTGGTGTATATTGGATATGCAGCAGGAACACTACTGTAAAATAGCTGGTGTATGTTGGATATGCGGATATGCAGCAGGAACACTACTGTAAAACAGCTGGTGTATATTGGATATGCAGCAGGAACACTACTGTAAAATAGCTGGTGTATATTGGATATGCAGCAGGAACACTACTGTAAAATAGCTGGTGTATATTGGATATGCAGCAGGAACACTACTGTAAAATAGCTGGTGTATATTGGATATGCAGCAGGAACACTACTGTAAAATAGCTGGTGTATATTGGATATGCAGCAGGAACACTACTGTAAAATAGCTGGTGTATATTGGATATGCAGCAGGAACACTACTGTAAAACAACTGGTGTATATTGGATATGTAGCAGGAAGACTACTGTAAAATAGCTGGTGTATATTGGATATGCAGCAGGAACACTACTGTAAAATAGCTGGTGTATATAGGATATGCAGCAGGAACACTACTGTAAAATAGCTGGTGTATATTGGATATGCAGCAGGAACACTACTGTAAAATAGCTGGTGTATGTTGGATATGCAGCAGGAACACTACTGTAAAATAGCTGGTGTATATTGGATATGCAGCAGGAACACTACTGTAAAACAGCTGGTGTATGTTGGATATGCAGCAGGAACACTACTGTAAAATAGCTGGTGTATATTGGATATGCAGCAGTAACACTACTGTAAAATAGCTGGTGTATATTGGATATGCAGCAGGAACACTACTGTAAAATAGCTGGTGTATATTGGATATGCAGCAGGAACACTACTGTAAAATAGCTGGTGTATATTGGATATGCAGCAGGAACACTACTGTAAAACAGCTGGTGTATATTGGATATGTAGCAGGAAGACTACTGTAAAATAGCTGGTGTATATTGGATATGCAGCAGGAACACTACTGTAAAATAGCTGGTGTATATTGGATATGCAGCAGGAACACTACTGTAAAATAGCTGGTGTATATTGGATATGCAGCAGGAACACTACTGTAAAATAGCTGGTGTATGATGGATATGCAGCAGGAACACTACTGTAAAATAGCTGGTGTATATTGGATATGCAGCAGGAACACTACTTTAAAATAGCTGGTGTATATTGGATATGCAGCAGGAACACTACTGTAAAACAGCTGGTGTATATTGGATATGTAGCAGGAAGACTACTGTAAAATAGCTGGTGTATATTGGATATGCAGCAGGAACACTACTGTAAAATAGCTGGTGTATATTGGATATGCAGCAGGAACACTACTGTAAAATAGCTGGTGTATATTGGATATGCAGCAGGAACACTACTGTAAAATAGCTGGTGTATGTTGGATATGCAGCAGGAACACTACTGTAAAATAGCTGGTGTATATTGGATATGCAGCAGGAACACTACTGTAAAACAGCTGGTGTATGTTGGATATGCAGCAGGAACACTACTGTAAAATAGCTGGTGTATATTGGATATGCAGCAGTAACACTACTGTAAAATAGCTGGTGTATATTGGATATGCAGCAGGAACACTACTGTAAAATAGCTGGTGTATATTGGATATGCAGCAGGAACACTACTGTAAAATAGCTGGTGTATATTGGATATGCAGCAGGAACACTACTGTAAAAACACCACTAGCTGGTGTATATTGGATATGCAGCAGAAACACTACTGTAAAATAGCTGGTGTATATTGGATATGCAGCAGGAACACTACTGTAAAATAGCTGGTGTATATTGGATATGCAGCAGGAACACTACTGTAAAATAGCTGGTGTATGTTGGATATGCAGCAGGAACACTACTGTAAAATAGCTGGTGTATGTTGGATATGCAGCAGGAACACTACTGTAAAATAGCTGGTGTATATTGGATATGCAGCAGAAACACTACTGTAAAATAGCTGGTGTATATTGGATATGCAGCAGGAACACTACTGTAAAATAGCTGGTGTATATTGGATATGCAGCAGGAACACTACTGTAAAATAGCTGGTGTATATTGATATGCAGCAGAACACTACTGTAAAATAGCTGGTGTATATTGGATATGCAGCAGGAACACTACTGTAAAATAGCTGGTGTATATTGGATATGCAGCAGGAACACTACTGTAAAATAGCTGGTGTATATTGGATATGCAGCAGGAACACTACTGTAAAATAGCTGGTGTATATTGGATATGCAGCAGGAACACTATTGTAAAATAGCTGGTGTATATTGATATGCAGCAGGAACACTACTGTAAAATAGCTGGTGTATATTGGATATGCAGCAGGAACACTACTGTAAAATAGCTGGTGTATATTGGATATGCAGCAGGAACACTACTAATAAAACAGCTGGTGTATATTGGATATGTAGCAGGAAGACTACTGTAAAATAGCTGGTGTATATTGGATATGCAGCAGGAACACTACTGTAAAATAGCTGGTGTATATTGGATATGCAGCAGGAACACTACTGTAAAATAGCTGGTGTATATTGGATATGCAGCAGGAACACTACTGTAAAATAGCTGGTGTATGTTGGATATGCAGCAGGAACACTACTGTAAAATAGCTGGTGTATATTGGATATGCAGCAGGAACACTACTGTAAAATAGCTGGTGTATATTGGATATGCAGCAGGAACACTACTGTAAAACAACTGGTGTATATTGGATATGTAGCAGGAAGACTACTGTAAAATAGCTGGTGTATATTGGATATGCAGCAGGAACACTACTGTAAAATAGCTGGTGTATATTGGATATGCAGCAGGAACACTACTGTAAAATAGCTGGTGTATATTGATGGCGCAGCAGGAACACTACTGTAAAATAGCTGGTGTATGTTGGATATGCAGCAGGAACACTACTGTAAAATAGCTGGTGTATATTGGATATGCAGCAGGAACACTACTGTAAAACAGCTGGTGTATGTTGGATATGCAGCAGGACCACTACTGTAAAATAGCTGGTGTATATTGGATATGCAGCAGTAACACTACTGTAAAATAGCTGGTGTATATTGGATATGCAGCAGGAACACTACTGTAAAATAGCTGGTGTATATTGGATATGCAGCAGGAACACTACTGTAAAATAGCTGGTGTATATTGGATATGCAGCAGGAACACTACTGTAAAACAGCTGGTGTATATTGGATATGTAGCAGGAAGACTACTGTAAAATAGCTGGTGTATATTGGATATGCAGCAGGAACACTACTGTAAAATAGCTGGTGTATATTGGATATGCAGCAGGAACACTACTGTAAAATAGCTGGTGTATATTGGATATGCAGGAACACTACTGTAAAATAGCTGGTGTATGATGGATATGCAGCAGGAACACTACTGTAAAATAGCTGGTGTATATTGGATATGCAGCAGGAACACTACTTTAAAATAGCTGGTGTATATTGGATATGCAGCAGGAACACTACTGTAAAACAGCTGGTGTATATTGGATATGTAGCAGGAAGACTACTGTAAAATAGCTGGTGTATATTGGATATGCAGCAGGAACACTACTGTAAAATAGCTGGTGTATATTGGATATGCAGCAGGAACACTACTGTAAAATAGCTGGTGTATATTGGATATGCAGCAGGAACACTACTGTAAAATAGCTGGTGTATGTTGGATATGCAGCAGGAACACTACTGTAAAATAGCTGGTGTATATTGGATATGCAGCAGGAACACTACTGTAAAACAGCTGGTGTATGTTGGATATGCAGCAGGAACACTACTGTAAAATAGCTGGTGTATATTGGATATGCAGCAGTAACACTACTGTAAAATAGCTGGTGTATATTGGATATGCAGCAGGAACACTACTGTAAAATAGCTGGTGTATATTGGATATGCAGCAGAAACACTACTGTAAAATAGCTGGTGTATATTGGATATGCAGCAGAACACTACTGTAAAATAGCTGGTGTATATTGGATATGCAGCAGAAACACTACTGTAAAATAGCTGGTGTATATTGGATATGCAGCAGGAACACTACTGTAAAATAGCTGGTGTATATTGGATATGCAGCAGGAACACTACTGTAAAATAGCTGGTGTATGTGGATATGCAGCAGGAACACTACTGTAAAATAGCTGGTGTATGTTGGATATGCAGCAGGAACACTACTGTAAAATAGCTGGTGTATATTGGATATGCAGCAGAAACACTACTGTAAAATAGCTGGTGTATATTGGATATGCAGCAGGAACACTACTGTAAAATAGCTGGTGTATATTGGATATGCAGCAGGAACACTACTGTAAAATAGCTGGTGTATATTGGATATGCAGCAGGAACACTACTGTAAAATAGCTGGTGTATATTGGATATGCAGCAGGAACACTATTGTAAAATAGCTGGTGTATATTGGATATGCAGCAGAAACACTACTGTAAAATAGCTGGTGTATGTTGGATATGCAGCAGGAACACTACTGTAAAATAGCTGGTGTATATTGGATATGCAGCAGAAACACTACTGTAAAATAGCTGGTCTATATTGGATATGCAGCAGGAACACTACTGTAAAATAGCTGGTGTATATTGGATATGCAGCAGGAACACTACTGTAAAATAGCTGGTGTATATTGGATATGCAGCAGGAACACTACTGTAAAATAGCTGGTGTATATTGGATATGCAGCAGGAACACTATTGTAAAATAGCTGGTGTATATTGGATATGCAGCAGAAACACTACTGTAAAATAGCTGGTGTATATTGGATATGCAGCAGGAACACTACTGTAAAATAGCTGGTGTATATTGGATATGCAGCAGGAACACTACTGTAAAATAGCTGGTGTATATTGGATATGCAGCAGGAACACTACTGTAAAATAGCTGGTGTATATTGGATATGCAGCAGGAACACTATTGTAAAATCGCTGGTGTATATTGGATATGTAGCAGGAACACTACTGTAAAATAGCTTGTGGTGGTACCTCTAGTAGTTACTATGGTTGTGGTGGTACCTCTAGTGGTTACTATGGTTGTGGTGATACCTCTAGTGGTTACTATGGTTGTGGTGGTACCTCTAGTGGTTACTATGGTTGTGGTGATACCTCTAGTGGTTACTATGGTTGTTGTGATATCTCTAGTGGTTACCATGGTTGTGGTGACACCTCTAGTGGTTACCATGGTTGTGGTGGTACCTCTAGTGGTTACCATGGTTGTGGTGATATCTCTAGTGGTTACCATGGTTGTGGTGATATCTCTAGTGGTTACCATGGTTTGTGGTGACACCTCTAGTGGTTACCATGGTTGTGGTGGTACCTCTAGTGGTTACCATGGTTGTGGTGGTACCTCTAGTGGTTACCATGGTTGTGGTGGTACCTCTGGTGGTTACCATGGTTGTGGTGGTACCTCTAGTGGTTTACCATGGTTGTGGTGGTACCTCTAGTGGTTACCATGGTTGTGGTGGTACCTCTAGTGGTTACCATGGTTGTGGTGGTACCTCTAGTGGTTACTATGGTTGTGGTGATACCTCTAGTGGTTACTATGGTTGTGGTGATACCTCTGTAGTGGTTACTATGGTTGTGGTGATACCTCTAGTGGTTACTATGGTTGTGGTGATACCTCTAGTGGTTACCATGGTTGTGGTGATACCTCTACAAGTGGTTACTATGGTTATGGTGATACCTCTAGTGGTTACTATGGTTGTGGTGACACCTCTAGTGGTTACCATGGTTGTGGTGATACCTCTAGTGGTTACCATGGCTGTGGGGATACCTCTAGTGGTTACCATGGTTGTGGTGGTACCTCTAGTGGTTACCATGGTTGTGGTGGTACCTCTGTAGTTACCATGGTTGTGGTGGTACCTCTGAGTGGTTACCATGGTTGTGGTGATACCTCTAGTGGTTACCATGGTTGTGGTGGTACCTCTAGTGCTTACCATGGTTGTGGTGGTACCTCTAGTAGTTACCATGGTTGTGGTGGTACCTCTAGTGGTTACCATGGTTGTGGTGATACCTCTAGTGGTTACCATGGTTGTGGTGGTACCTCTAGTGCTTACCCATGGTTGTGGTGGTACCTCTAGTGGTTACCATGGCTGTGGTGGTACCTCTAGTGGTTACCATGGTTGTGGTGAATGGTTACCATGGTTGTGGTGACCTCTAGTGGTTACCATGGTTGTGGTGGTACCTCTAGTGGTTACCATGGTTGTGGTGGCT
>NW_026284770.1:0-13472 GCF_023373465.1 Oncorhynchus keta | reverse complement strand
CAGACCAGCTCGATCTACTGTCTATATTATAAAATGACAGAGCCAGCTTGATCTACTGTCTCTGTTATAATATGAAAGACCAGCTAGATCTACTGTCTCATATTATGACAGAACAGCTAGATCTACTGTCTCATATTATGACAGAACAGCTAGATCTACTGTCTCCATTATAATATGACAGACCAGCTAGATCTACTGTTTCTATTATAATATGAAAGACCAGCTAGATCTACTGTCTCTATTATAATATGAAAGACCAGCTAGATCTACTGTCTCTATTATAATATGAAAGACCAGCTAGATCTACTGTCTCTATTATAATATGAAAGACCAGCTAGATCTACTGTCTCTATTATAATATGAAAGACCAGCTAGATCTACTGTCTCCATTATAATATGACAGACCAGCTCGATCTACTGTCTCTATTCTATTATGACAGACCAGCGAGATCTACTGTCTCTATTATAATATGACAGACCAGCAAAATCTACTGTCTCTATTAGATATATGACAGACCAGGTAGATCTACTGTCTCTATTATATTATGACAGACCAGCCAGATGTACTGCCCTATTATAAAAATGACAGACCAGCTCGATCTACTGTCTCTATTATATTATGACAGACCAGCGATATCTACTGTCTCTATTATAATATGACAGACCAGCCAGATCTTGCAGTCTCTATTATGGCCATGACAGACCAGCTAGATCTACTGTCTCCATTATAACGTGACAGACCAGATCTACTGTCTCTATCATTCTAAGTGACAGACCAGGTAGATCTACCGTATCTATTATAATATGAAAGACCAGCTAGATCTACTGTCTCATATTATGACAGAACAGCCACATCTACTGTCTCTATTATAATATGACAGACCAGCAAGATCTACCGTCGCTATTATATTATGACAGACCAGCTCGGATCAACTGTCTGTATCTAGTATGACAGAACAGCCAGATGTACTGTCTCTACTATATTATGACAGACCAGGTAGATCTACTGTCTCCATTATAATATGCCAGACCAGCTAGATCTACAGTCTCTATTATATTATGACAGACCAGCTAGATCTACTGTCTCCATTTATAATATGATAGACAAGCTAGATCTACTGTCTCTATTATATTATGACAGACCAGCTAGGTCTACTGTCTCTATTCTATTATGACAGACCAGCTAGATCTACTGTCTCTATTCTATTATGACAGACCAGCCAGATCTCCTGTCTCCATTATAATATGACAGACCAGCAAGATATACTGTCTCTATTATATTGTGACAGACCAGCTATATCTACTGTCTCTAATATAATATGAAAGACCAGCTAGATCTACTGTCTCCCATTATACACATGAAAGAGACCAGTCAATCTGTAACCGTCTCATTAATGACAGAACAGCCAGATCTACTGTCTCCATTATAATATGACAGACCAGCAAGATATACTGTCTCTATTATATTATGACAGACCAGCTAGACCTACTGTGTATCTATTATAACATGAAAAGACCAGCTAGATCTACTGTCTCTATTATAATATGAAAGACCAGACCTACTGTACTGTCTCATATTATGACAGAACAGCTAGATCTACTATCTCCATTATATTATGACAGACCAGCAAGATCTACTGTCTCTATTATATTATGACAGACCAGCAAGATCTACTGTCTCCATTATAATATGACAGACCAGCAAGATCTACCGTAAGCTATTATATTATGACAGAGCAGCTTGATCAACTATCTGTATTATAATATGACAGACCAACTAGATCTATTGTCTCTATTATAATATGATAGACCAGCTAGATCTACTGTCTCCATTATAATATGACTGAACAGCTAGATGTACTGTCTCTATTATAAAATGACAGACCAGCTAGATCTACTGTCTCTATTATATTATGACAGACCAGGTAGATCTACTGTTTCTATTACAACATGACAGATCAGCTCGATCTACTGTCTCTATTATTTTTATGACAGATCAGCTAGATCTACTGTCTCTATTATTTTATGACAGACCAGGTAGATCTACTGTCTCTGCTATATTATGACAGACCAGCTAGATCTACTGTCTCTGTTAGATTATGACAGACCAGGTAGATCTACTGTCTCTGCTATATTATGACAGACCAGCTAGATGTACTGTCTCTATTATAAAAATGACAGACCAGCTAGATCTACAGTCTCTATTATATTATGACAGACCAGCTAGATCTAATGCCTCTATTATAATTTGACAGACCAGCTAGATCTACTGTCTCTATTATATTATGACAGACCAGCTAGATCTACTGTCTCATATTATGACAGAACAGCTAGATCTACTGTCTCTGCTATATTATGACAGACCAGCTAGATGTACTGTCTCTATTATAAAATGACAGACCAGCTAGATCTACTGTCTCTACTATATTATGACAGACCAGCTTGATCTGTCTCTATTATAATATGAAAGACCAGCGAGATCTACTTTCTCATATTATGACAGAACAGCTAGATCTACTGTCTCTATTCTATTATGACAGACCAGCTAGATGTACTGTCTCTATTATAATATGACAGACCAGCTAGATCTACTGTCTCTATTATAATATGACAGACCAGCTAGATCTACTGTCTCCATTATAATATGACAGACCAGCGACATCTGCTGTCTCTATTATAATATGACAGACCAGGTAGATCTACTGTCTCCATTATAATATGCCAGACCAGCTAGATCTAAGTCTCTATTATATTATGACAGACCAGCTAGATCTACTGTCTCCATTATAATATGATAGACCAGCTAGATCTACTGTCTCTATTATATTATGACAGACCAGCTAGATCTACTGTCTCTATTCTATTATGACAGACCAGCTAGATCTACTGTCTATATTATAATGTGACAGACCAGCTAGATCTACTGTCTCTATTCTATTATGACAGACCAGCTAGATCTACTGTCTCTATTATATTGTGACAGACCAGCTAGATCTCCTGTCTCCATTATAATATGAAAGACCAGCTAGATCTACTGTCTCTAATATAATATGAAAGACCAGCTAGATCTACTGTCTCTATTCTATTATGACAGACCAGCTAGACCTACTGTATCTATTATAATATGTGGTCCTTCTGTAGCTCAGTTGGTAGAGCATGGCGCTGTAACGCCAGGGTAGTGGGGTTCGATTCCCGGACCACCCATACGTAGAATGTATGCACACATGACTGTAAGTCGCTTTGGATAAAAGCGTCTGCTAAATGGCATATATTATTATTATATTATTATTATTATTATAATATGACAGACCAGCTAGATCTACTGTCTCTATTATTTTATGACAGACCAGGTAGATCTACTGTCTCTGCTATATTATGACAGACCAGCTAGATCTACTGCCTCTATTATAATTTGACAGACCAGCTAGATCTACTGTCTCTATTATATTATGACAGACCAGCTAGATCTACTGTCTCATATTATGACAGAACAGCTAGATCTACTGTCTCTGCTATATTATGACAGACCAGCTAGATGTACTGTCTCTATTATAAAATGACAGACCAGCTAGATCTACTGTCTCCACTATATTATGACAGACCAGCTAGATCTACTGTCTCTATTATAATATGAAAGACCAGCGAGATCTACTTTCTCATATTATGACAGAACAGCTAGATCTACTGTCTCTATTCTATTATGACAGACCAGCTAGATGTACTGTCTCTATTATAATATGACAGACCAGCTAGATCTACTGTCTCTATTATAATATGACAGACCAGCTAGATCTACTGTCTCCATTATAATATGACAGACCAGCGACATCTGCTGTCTCTATTATAATATGACAGAACAGGTAGATCTACTGTCTCCATTATAATATGCCAGACCAGCTAGATCTACAGTCTCTATTATATTATGACAGACCAGCTAGATCTACTGTCTCTATTCTATCATGACAGACCAGCTAGATCTACTGTCTATATTATAATGTGACAGACCAGCTAGATCTACTGTCTCTATTCTATTATGACAGACCAGCTAGATCTACTGTCTCTATTATATTGTGACAGACCAGCTAGATCTCCTGTCTCCATTATAATATGAAAGACCAGCTAGATCTACTGTCTCTAATATAATATGAAAGACCAGCTAGATCTACAGTCTCTATTATATTATGACAGACCAGCTAGATCTACTCTCTCCATTATAACATGATAGACCAGCTAGATCTACTGTCTCTATTCTATTATGACAGACCAGCTAGATCTACTGTCCCCATTATAATATGACAGACCAGCTAGATCTACTGTCTCTATTATTTTATGACACATCAGCTGGATCTACTGTCTCTATTATAATATGACAGACCAGCTAGATCTACTGTCTCTATTCTATTATGACAGACCAGCTATATTATAATATGACAGACCAGCTCGATCTACTGTCTATATTATAAAATGACAGGCCAGCTTGATCTACTGTCTCCATTATAATATGACAGACCAGCTCGATCTACTGTCTCTATTCTATTATGACAGACCAGCGAGATCTACTGTCTCTATTATAATATGACAGACCAGCAAAATCTACTGTCTCTATTAGATTATGACAGACCAGGTAGATCTACTGTCTCTATTATATTATGACAGACCAGCTAGATGTACTGTCTCTATTATAAAATGACAGACCAGCTCGATCTACTGTCTCTATTATATTATGACAGACCAGCGACATCTACTGTCTCTATTATAATATGACAGACCAGCTAGATCTACAGTCTCTATTATATTATGACAGACCAGCTAGATCTACTGTCTCCATTATAACGTGACAGACCAGCTAGATCTACTGTCTCTATTATTCTATGACAGACCAGGTAGATCTACTGTATCTATTATAATATGAAAGACCAGCTAGATCTACTGTCTCATATTATGACAGAACAGCTACATCTACTGTCTCTATTATAATATGACAGACCAGCAAGATCTACCGTCGCTATTATATTATGACAGACCAGCTTGATCAACTGTCTGTATTCTGGTATGACAGAACAGCTAGATGTACTGTCTCTACTATATTATGACAGACCAGGTAGATCTACTGTCTCCATTATAATATGCCAGACCAGCTAGATCTACAGTCTCTATTATATTATGACAGACCAGCTAGATCTACTGTCTCCATTATAATATGATAGACAAGCTAGATCTACTGTCTCTATTATATTATGACAGACCAGCTAGGTCTACTGTCTCTATTCTATTATGACAGACCAGCTAGATCTACTGTCTATATTATAATGTGACAGACCAGCTAGATCTACTGTCTCTATTCTATTATGACAGACCAGCTAGATCTACTGTCTATATTATAATGTGACAGACCAGCTAGATCTACTGTCTTTATTCTATTATGACAGACCAGCTAGATCTCCTGTCTCCATTATAATATGACAGACCAGCTATATCTACTGTCTCTATTATAATATGAAAGACCAGCTAGATCTACTGTCTCTATTATAATATGAAAGACCAGCTCAATCAACTGTCTCATATTATGACAGAACAGCTAGATCTACTGTCTCCATTATAATATGACAGACCAGCAAGATATACTGTCTCTATTATATTATGACAGACCAGCTAGACCTACTGTATCTATTATAACATGAAAGACCAGCTAGATCTACTGTCTCTATTATAATATGAAAGACCAGCTCAATCAACTGTCTCATATTATGACAGAACAGCTAGATCTACTGTCTCCATTATAATATGACAGACCAGCAAGATCTACTGTCTCTATTATATTATGACAGACCAGCAAGATCTACCGTCGCTATTATATTATGACAGAGCAGCTTGATCAACTATCTGTATTATAATATGACAGACCAACTAGATCTATTGTCTCTATTATAATATGATAGACCAGCTAGATCTACTGTCTCCATTATAATATGACTGAACAGCTAGATGTACTGTCTCTATTATAAAATGACAGACCAGCTAGATCTACTGTCTCTATTATATTATGACAGACCAGGTAGATCTACTGTTTCTATTACAACATGACAGATCAGCTCGATCTACTGTCTCTATTATTTTATGACAGATCAGCTAGATCTACTGTCTCTATTATTTTATGACAGACCAGGTAGATCTACTGTCTCTGCTATATTATGACAGACCAGCTAGATCTACTGTCTCTGTTAGATTATGACAGACCAGGTAGATCTACTGTCTCTGCTATATTATGACAGACCAGCTAGATGTACTGTCTCTATTATAAAATGACAGACCAGCTAGATCTACTGTCTCTATTATATTATGACAGACCAGCTAGATCTACTGTTTCTATTATAACATGAAAGACCAGCTCGATCTACTGTCTCTATTATTTTATGACAGATCAGCTAGATCTACTGTCTCTATCATATTATGACAGACCAGCTAGATCTACTGTCTCTATTATTTTCTGACAGACCAGGTAGATCTACTGTCTCTGCTATATTATGACAGACCAGCTAGATCTACTGTCTGTATTATAATTTGACAGACCAGCTAGATCTACTGTCTCTATTATATTATGACAGACCAGCTAGATCAACTGTCTCTATTATAATATGACAGACCAGCTAGATCTACTGTCTCTATTATTTTATGACAGACCAGGTAGATCTACTGTCTCTTTTATAATATGAAAGACCAGCTAGATCTACTGTCTCATATTATGACAGAACAGCTACATCTACTGTCTCTATTATAATATGACAGACCAGCTCGATCTACAGTCTCTATTATATTATGACAGACCAGCTAGATCTACTGTCTCCATTATAATATGACAGACCAGCTAGATCTACTGTCTCTATTATATTATGACAGACCAGCAAGATCTACCGTCGCTATTATATTATGACAGAGCAGCTTGATCAACTGTCTGTATTATAATATGACAGACCAACTAGATCTATTGTCTCTATTATAATATGATAGACCAGCTAGATCTACTGTCTCCATTATAATATGACTGAACAGCTAGATGTACTGTCTCTATTATTTTATGACAGATCAGCTAGATCTACTGTCTCTATCATATTATGACAGACCAGCTAGATCTACTGTCTCTATTATTTTATGACAGACCAGGTAGATCTACTGTCTCTGCTATATTATGACAGACCAGCTAGATCTACTGCCTCTATTATAATTTGACAGACCAGCTAGATCTACTGTCTCTACTATATTATGACAGACCAGCTAGATCTACTGTCTCTATTATAATATGAAAGACCAGCGAGATCTACTTTCTCATATTATGACAGAACAGCTAGATCTACTGTCTCTATCATATTATGACAGACCAGCTAGATCTACTGTCTCTATTATTTTATGACAGACCAGGTAGATCTACTGTCTCTGCTATATTATGACAGACCAGCTAGATCTACTGCCTCTATTATAATTTGACAGACCAGCTAGATCTACTGTCTCTATTATATTATGACAGACCAGCTAGATCTACTGTCTCATATTATGACAGAACAGCTAGATCTACTGTCTCTGCTATATTATGACAGACCAGCTAGATGTACTGTCTCTATTATAAAATGACAGACCAGCTAGATCTACTGTCTCTACTATATTATGACAGACCAGCTTGATCTACTGTCTCTATTATAATATGAAAGACCAGCGAGATCTACTTTCTCATATTATGACAGAACAGCTAGATCTACTGTCTCTATTCTATTATGACAGACCAGCTAGATGTACTGTCTCTATTATAATATGACAGACCAGCTAGATCTACTGTCTCTATTATAATATGACAGACCAGCTAGATCTACTGTCTCCATTATAATATGACAGACCAGCGACATCTGCTGTCTCTATTATAATATGACAGACCAGGTAGATCTACTGTCTCCATTATAATATGCCAGACCAGCTAGATCTACAGTCTCTGTTATATTATGACAGACCAGCTAGATCTACTGTCTATTATAAAATGATAGGCCAGCTAGATCTACTGTCTCTATTATAATATGAAAGACCAGCTAGATCTACTGTCTCTATTATAATATGAAAGATTTTGCTAGATCTATCGTCTCTATTATAATATGAAAGACCAGCTAGATCTACTGTCTCCATTATAATATGACAGACCAGCTCGATCTACTGTCTCTATTCTGTTATGACAGACCAGCGAGATCTACTGTCTCTATTATAATATGACAGACCAGCAAAATCTACTGTCTCTATTATATTATGACAGACCAGGTAGATGTACTTTCTCTATTATAAAATGACAGACCAGCTCTCGATCTACTGTCTCTATTATATTATGACAGACCAGCTGACATCTATTGTCTCTATTATAATATGACAGACCAGCTAGATCTACAGTCTCTATTATATTATGACAGACCAGCTAGATCTACTGCCTCTATTATAATTTGACAGACCAGCTAGATCTACTGTCTCTATTATATTATGACAGACCAGCTAGATCTACTGTCTCATATTATGACAGAACAGCTAGATCTACTGTCTCTGCTATATTATGACAGACCAGCTAGATACTGTCTCTATTATAAAATGACAGACCAGCTAGATCTACTGTCTCTACTATATTATGACAGACCAGCTTGATCTACTGTCTCTATTATAATATGAAAGACCAGCGAGATCTACTTTCTCATATTATGACAGAACAGCTAGATCTACTGTCTCTATTCTATTATGACAGACCAGCTAGATGTACTGTCTCTATTATAATATGACAGACCAGCTAGATCTACTGTCTCTATTATAATATGACAGACCAGCTAGGATCTACTGTCTCCATTATAATATGACAGACCAGCGACATCTGCTGTCTCTATTATAATATGACAGACCAGGTAGATCTACTGTCTCCATTATAATATGCCAGACCAGCTAGATCTACAGTCTCTATTATATTATGACAGACCAGCTAGATCTACTGTCTCCATTATAATATGATAGACCAGCTAGATCTACTATCTCTATTATATTATGACAGACCAGATAGATCTACTGTCTCTATTCTATTATGACAGACCAGCTAGATCTACTGTCTATATTATAATGTGACAGACCAGCTAGATCTACTGTCTCTATTCTATTATGACAGACCAGCCAGATCTACTGTCTCTATTATATTGTGACAGACCAGCTAGATCTCCTGTCTCCATTATAATATGAAAGACCAGCTAGATCTACTGTCTCTAATATAATATGAAAGACCAGCTAGATCTACTGTCTCTATTCTATTATGACAGACCAGCTAGACCTACTGTATCTATTATAATATGATAGGACCAGCCAGATCTACTGTCTCTATTCTATTATGACAGACCAGCTAGATCTACAGTCTCTATTATATTATGACAGACCAGCTAGATCTACTCTCTCCATTATAACATGATAGACCAGCTAGATCTACTGTCTCTATTCTATTATGACAGACCAGCTAGATCTACTGTCCCCATTATAATATGACAGACCAGCTAGATCTACTGTCTCTATTATTTTATGACACATCAGCTGGATCTACTGTCTCTATTATAATATGACAGACCAGCTAGATCTACTGTCTCTATTCTATTATGACAGACCAGCTATATTATAATATGACAGACCAGCTCGATCTACTGTCTATATTATAAAATGACAGGCCAGCTTGATCTACTGTCTCTATTATAATATGAAAGACCAGCTAGATCTACTGTCTCATATTATGACAGAACAGCTAGATCTACTGTCTCATATTATGACAGAACAGCTAGATCTACTGTCTCCATTATAATATCACAGACCAGCTAGATCTACTGTCTCTATTATAATATGAAAGACCAGCTAGATCTACTGTCTCTATTATAATATGAAAGACCAGCTAGATCTACTGTCTCTATTATAATATGAAAGACCAGCTAGATCTACCGTCTCTATTATAATATGTGACCAGCTAGATCTACTGTCTCTATTATAATATGAAAAGACCAGCTAGATCTACTGTCTCCATTATAATATGACAGACCAGCTCGATCTACTGTCTCTATTCTATTATGACAGACCAGCGAGATCTACTGTCTCTATTATAATATGACAGACCAGCAAAATCTACTGTCTCTATTAGATTATGACAGACCAGGTAGATCTACTGTCTCTATTATATTATGACAGACCAGCTAGATGTACTGTCTCTATTATAAAATGACAGACCAGCTCGATCTACTGTCTCTATTATATTATGACAGATAGCGACATCTACTGTCTCTATTATAATATGACAGACCAGCTAGATCTACAGTCTCTATTATATTATGACAGACCAGCCAGGATCTACTGTCTCCATTATAACATGACAGACCAGCTAGATCTACTGTCTCTATTATTCTATGACAGACCAGGTAGATCTACTGTATCTATTATAATATGAAAGACCAGCTAGATCTACTGTCTCATATTATGACAGAACAGCTACATCTACTATCTCTATTATAATATGACAGACCAGCAAGATCTACCGTCGCTATTATATTATGACAGACCAGCTTGATCAACTGTCTGTATTCTAGTATGACAGAACAGCTAGATGTACTGTCTCTACTATATTATGACAGACCAGCAAGATCTACTGTCTCTATTATAATATGAAAGACCAGCGAGATCTACTGTCTCTATTATAATATGACAGACCAGCTAGATCTACAGTCTATATTATATTATGACAGACCAGCTAGATCTACTGTCTCTATTATTTTATGACAGACCAGGTAGATCTACTGTCTCTTGCTATTATGACAGACCAGCTAGATCTACTGCCTCTGTTATACTTGGACAGAATTCAGCCAGATCTATCAGCTCCTCTATTATATTATGACAGACCAGCTAGATGTACTGTCTCTATTATATTATGACAGACCAGCAAGATCTACTGTCTCTATTATAATATGAAAGACCAGCGAGATCTACTGTCTCATATTATGACAGAACAGCCAGATCTACTGTCTCTATTCTATTATGACAGACTAGCTAGGATGTACTGTCTCTATTATAATATGACAGACCAGGTAGATCTACTGTCTCCATTATAATATGACAGACCAGCCATCTACTGTCTCTATTATATTATGACAGACCAGCCATATCTTCTGTCTCTGTTATAATATGACAGACCAGCTAGATATACTGTCTCATATTATGACAGAACAGCCAGACTCACTGTCCCTATTATATTATGACATTCCAGGTAGATCTACTGTTTCTATTATAATATGACAGACCAGCTAGATCTAATGTCTCTATTATAATGTGACAGACCAGCTAGATCAACTGTCTGCATTATAACATGACAGACCAGCTAGATCAACCGTCTGTATTATAATAAGGATAGACCAGCTAGATCTAATGTCTCTATTATAATGTGACAGACCAGCTAGATCTACTGTCCCCATTATAATATGACAGACCAGCTAGATCTACTGTCTCTATTATAATATGACAGACCAGCTAGATATACTGTGTCATATTATGACAGAACAGCTAGATCTACTGTCTCTATTATAACATGAAAGAACAGCTCGATCTACTGTCTCTATTATTTTATGACAGATCAGCTAGATCTACTGTCTCTATCATATTATGACAGACCAGCTCGATCTACTGTCTCTATTATTTTATGACAGACCAGGTAGATCTACTGTCTCTGCTATATTATGACAGACCAGCTAGATCTACTGTCTCTATTATATTATGACAGACCAGCTAGATCTACTGTCTCTATTATAACATGAAAGACCAGGTAGATCTACTGTCTCTATTCTATTATGACAGACCAGCGAGATCTACTGTCTCTATTATAATATGACAGACCAGCAAAATCTACTGTCTCTATTATAATATGACAGACCAGCTCGATCTACTGTCTCTATTATATTATGACAGACCATTTACATCTACTGTCTCTATTATATTATGACAGACCAGCTAGATCTACTGTCTCCATTATAAAAATGATAGACTAGCTAGATCTACTGGTCTCTATTATAATATGACAGACCAGCTAGATCTACTGTCTCTATTATAATATGACAGGTCACAGGATCTACTGTCTCTATTATAATATGACAGACCAGCTAGATCTACTGTCTCTATTATAATATGACAGACCAGCTAGATCTACTGTCTCTATTGTAATATGACAGACCAGCTAGATCTACTGTCTATATTATAATGACAGACCAGCTTGTGATCTACTGTCTCTATTCTATTATGACAGACCAGCTAGATCTACTGTCTCTATTATAATGACAGTGACCAGCCAGATCTCCTGTCTCCATTATAATATGAAAGACCAGCTGAATCACTGTCTCTATTATATTGTGACAGACCAGCTAGATCTCCTGTCTCCATTATAATATGAAAGACCAGCTAGATCTACTGTCTCTAATATAATATGACAGACCAGCTAGATCTACTGTCTCTATTCTATTATGACAGACCAGCTAGACCTACTGTCTCTATTATAATATGATAGACCAGCTAGATCTACTGTCTCTATTCATATTATGACAGACCAGCTAGATCTACTGTCTCTATTATATTATGACAGACCAGCTAGATCTACTCTCTCCATTATAACATGATAGACCAGCTAGATCTACTGTCTCTATTCTATTATGACAGACCAGCTAGATCTACTGTCCCTATTATAATATGACAGACCAGCTAGATCTACTGTCTCTATTATTTTATGACACATCAGCTGGATCTACTGTCTCTATTATAATATGACAGACCAGCTAGATCTACTGTCTCTATTCTATTATGACAGACCAGCTGATCACTGTCATATTATAATGACAGACCAGCTCGATCTACTGTCTATATTATAAAATGACAGGCCAGCTTGATCTACTGTCTCTATTATAATATGACAGACCAGCTAGATCTACTGTCTCTATTATTATGACAGAACAGCTAGATCTACTGTCTCATATTATGACAGAACAGCTAGATCTACTGTCTCCATTATAATATGACAGACCAGCTAGATCTACTGTCTCTATTATAATATGAAAGACCAGCTAGATCTACTGTCTCTATTATAATATGAAAGACCAGCTAGATCTACTGTCTCTATTATAATATGAAAGACCAGCTAGATCTACTGTCTCTATTATAATATGAAAGACCAGCTAGATCTACTGTCTCTATTATAATATGAAAGACCAGCTAGATCTACTGTCTCCATTATAATATGACAGACCAGCTCAATCTACTGTCTCTATTCTATTATGACAGACCAGCGAGATCTACTGTCTCTATTATAATATGACAGACCAGCAAAATCTACTGTCTCTATTAGATTATGACAGACCAGGTAGATCTGTTTTCACTATACATTTTACCTCTTGGGGATGTTATTG
>NW_026284769.1:0-2380 GCF_023373465.1 Oncorhynchus keta | reverse complement strand
TCTTCCCTTCCTCACCAACTTCTGGGACTACCTCAAACCTCCCCTTCCTCACCAACTACAGGACTTCCTCACCAACCACAGACCCTGTATCCACAACAGTGTCCCTGGTTAGTCTGTCATCATGTTTAGTGTTCTCCCTGTTTAGTCTGTCATCATGTTTAGTCTGTCATCATGTTTAGTGTTCTCCCTGGTTAGTCTGTCATCATGTTTAGTCTGTCATCATGTTTAGTGTTCTCCTGGTTAGTCTGTCATCATGTTTAGTGTTCTCCCTGGTTAGTCTGTCATCATGTTTAGTGTTCTCCTGGTTAGTCTGTCATCATGTTTAGTCTGTCATCATGTTTAGTCTGTCATCATGTTTAGTCTGTCATCATGTTTAGTGTTCTCCCTGGTTAGTCTGTCATCATGTTTAGTCTGTCATCATGTTTAGTGTTCTCCTGGTTAGTCTGTCATCATGTTTAGTCTGTCATCATGTTTAGTGTTCTCCTGGTTAGTCTGTCATCATGTTTAGTTTTCTCCTGGTTAGTCTGTCATCATGTTTAGTCTGTCATCATGTTTAGTGTTCTCCCTGGTTAGTCTGTCATCATGTTTATTGTTCTCCCTGGTTAGTCTGTCATCATGTTTAGTGTTCTCCTGGTTAGTCTGTCATCATGTTTAGTGTTCTCCCTGGTTAGTCTGTCATCATGTTTAGTGTTCTCCCTGGTTAGTCTGTCATCATGTTTAGTGTTCTCCCTGGTTAGTCTGTCATCATGTTTAGTCTGTCATCATGTTTAGTCTGTCATCATGTTTAGTGTTCTCCCTGGTTTGTCTGTCATCATGTTTAGTCTGTCATCATGTTTAGTGTTCTCCCTGGTTAGTCTGTCATCATGTTTAGTGTTCTCCCTGGTTAGTCTGTCATCATGTTTAGTGTTCTCCCTGGTTAGTCTGTCATCATGTTTAGTCTGTCATCATGTTTAGTCTGTCATCATGTTTAGTCTGTCATCATGTTTAGTCTGTCATCATGTTTAGTGTTCTCCCTGGTTAGTCTGTCATCATGTTTAGTGTTCTCCTGGTTAGTCTGTCATCATGTTTAGTGTTCTCCCTGGTTAGTCTGTCATCATGTTTAGTCTGTCATCATGTTTAGTCTGTCATCATGTTTAGTCTGTCATCATGTTTAGTCTGTCATCATGTTTAGTGTTCTCCCTGGTTAGTCTGTCATCATGTTTAGTGTTCTCCCTGGTTAGTCTGTCATCATGTTTAGTCTGTCATCATGTTTAGTGTTCTCCCTGGTTAGTCTGTCATCATGTTTAGTCTGTCATCATGTTTAGTCTGTCATCATGTTTGGTGTTCTCCCTGGTTAGTCTGTCATCATGTTTAGTCTGTCATCATGTTTAGTCTGTCATCATGTTTAGTCTGTCATCATGTGTAGTGTTCTCCTGTTTAGTCTGTCATCATGTTTAGTGTTCTCCCTGTTTAGTCTGTCATCATGTTTGGTGTTCTCCCTGGTTAGTCTGTCATCATGTTTAGTCTGTCATCATGTTTAGTCTGTCATCATGTTTAGTGTTCTCCTGGTTAGTCTGTCATCATGTTTAGTCTGTCATCATGTTTAGTGTTCTCCCTGGTTAGTCTGTCATCATGTTTAGTGTTCTCCCTGGTTAGTCTGTCATCATGTTTAGTGTTCTCCCTGGTTAGTCTGTCATCATGTTTAGTGTTCTCCTGGTTAGTCTGTCATCATGTTTAGTGTTCTCCCTGGTTAGTCTGTCATCATGTTTAGTCTGTCATCATATTTAGTCTGTCATCATGTTTAGTCTGTAATCATGTTTAGTCTGTCATCATGTTTAGTGTTCTCCTGGTTAGTCTGTCATCATGTTTAGTGTTCTCCTGGTTAGTCTGTCATCATGTTTAGTCTGTCATCATGTTTAGTGTTCTCCCTGGTTAGTCTGTCATCATGTTTAGTCTGTCATCATGTTTAGTCTGTCATCATGTTTAGTCTGTCATCATGTTTAGTGTTCTCCCTGGTTAGTCTGTCATCATGTTTAGTCTGTCATCATGTTTAGTGTTCTCCCTGGTTAGTCTGTCATCATGTTTAGTGTTCTCCCTGGTTAGTCTGTCATCATGTTTAGTGTTCTCCCTGGTTAGTCTGTCATCATGTTTAGTCTGTCATCATGTTTAGTCTGTCATCATGTTTAGTGTTCTCCCTGGTTAGTCTGTCATCATGTTTAGTCTGTCATCATGTTTAGTGTTCTCCTGGTTAGTCTGTCATCATGTTTAGTGTTCTCCCTGGTTAGTCTGTCATCATGTTTAGTGTTCTCCCTGGTTAGTCTGTCATCATGTTTAGTGTTCTCCTGGTTAGTCTGTCATCATGTTTAGTCTGTCATCATGTTTAGTCTGTAATCATGTTTAG
>NW_026284768.1:0-4456 GCF_023373465.1 Oncorhynchus keta | reverse complement strand
AATAGTGATCCATTCTGACCTTGCGCATATCTATTTAAAAAGTGATCCATCTCTAACTGCTATGCATATCTATTTAAATAGTGATCCATTCTAACTGCTACATATCTATTTAAACAGTGATCCATTCTAGTCCGCCACATATCTATTTCTTAAACAGTGATCCATTCTAACTGCTACATATCTATTTAAATAGTGATCCATTCTAACTGCTGCATATCTATTTAAACAGTGATCCATTCTAATCACAGATATCTATTTAAACAGTGATGCCAGCACCACAGTCCAGCCACCACCCACCCTGCCTGCACCACAGTCCGGCCCCACCCACCCTGCCTGCACCACAGTCCAGCTCCCCACCACCTCTGCCTGCACCATGAACCAGCCTCAATCTGTCTCTGCCTGCACCACAGTCCAGCCCCCAGCCCGGTCACAGTCCAGCCCAGCCAGCTGCAGTCCAGCCCCCACCCATCCTGCCTGCGCCAGCCAGCCCCCAGCGCACAGTCCAGCCCCCAGCCCGGGTCACAGTCCAGCCCCCCAGCCCTCCAGCCAGCGTCACAGTCTAGCCCCCACCCATCCTGCCCGCGCCAGCCAGCCCCAAACGCCACAGTCCAGCCCGCAAGCACCATACAGTTCCCTATAGTGCACTACTTTAGACCAAAGCCTATTCCTACATAGTGCACTACTTTAGACCAGAGCCCTATTCTCTACATAGTGCACTACTTTAGACCAGAACCCTATTCCCTACAAAGTGCACTACTTTAGACCAGAGCCCTATTCTACATAGTGCACTACTTTAGACCAGAGCCCTATTCCCTACATAGTGCACTACTTTAGACCAGAGCCCTGGTTCCGGCGCCGACTGAGATGGCCGCCTCGCTTCGCGTTCCTGGAAACTATGCAGTTTTTTGTTTTTTTTTACGTGTTATTTCTTACATTAGTACCCCAGGTCATCTTGGGTTTCATTACATACAGTCGAGAAGAACTACTGAATATAAGATCAGCGTCAACTCACCATCAGTACGACCAAGAATATGTTTTCCGCGATGCGGATCCTGTGTTCTGCCCCTTACAAACAGGTCAACGGAATGGATCGCATGCAGCGACCCAAGGAAACGACTCCGAAAAGAGCGGTGTTCTGGTCAGACTCCGAGAAAGGGCACATCGCGCACCACTCCCCAGCATTCTTCTTGCCAATGTCCAGTCTCTTGACAACAAGGTTGACGAAATCCGAGCAAGGGTGGCATTCCAGAGGGACATCAGAGACTGCAACGCTCTCTGCTTCACGAAACATGGCTCACTGGGAAGACGCTATCCGATGCGGTGCAGCCAACGGGGTTTCTCCACGCATCGCGCCGACAGAAACAAACATCTCTCTGGTAAGAAGAGTGGCGGGGGCGTATGCCTCTCATGACTAACGGGACATGGTGTGAAGAAAGAAACATACAGGAACTCAAATCCTTCTGTTCACCTGATTTAGAATTCTCACAATCAAATGTAGACCGCATTATCTTCCAAGAGAATTCTCTTCGATTATAATCACAGCCGTATATATCCCTCTAAGCAGACACATCGATGGCTCTGAACAAAAATTTATTTAACTCTTTTGCAACTGGAAACCATTTATCCGGAGGCTGCATTCATTGTAGCTGGGGGATTTTAACAAAGCTAATCTGAAAACAAGACTCCCTAAATTTTATCAGCATATCGATTGCGCAACCAGGGGTGGTAAAACCTTTGGATCATTGTTACTCTAACTTCCGCGACGCATATAAGGCCCTGCCCCGCCCCCTTTCGGGAAAAGCTGACCACGACTCCATTTTTTGCTGATCCCTGCCTACAGGCAGAAGCTAAAACAAGAGGCTCCCACGCTGAGGTCTGTCCAACGCTGGTCAGACCAAGCTGACTCTACACTCCAAGACTGCTTCCATCACGTGACTGGGGACATGTTTCGTATTGCGTCAGATGGAAATATTGACGAATACGCTGATTCGGTGTGCGAGTTCATTAGAACGTATATTGAAGATGTCGCTCCCATAGCAATGATAAAAACATTCCCAAACCAGAAACCGTGGATTGATGGCAGCATTCGCGTGAAACTGAAAGCGAACCACTGCTTTTAATCAGGCAAGGTGTCTGGTAACATGTCCGAATATAAAACAATGCAGCTATTCCTCCGCAAGGCTATTAAACAAGCTAAGCGTCAGTACAGAGACAAAGTGGAATCTCAATTCAATGGCTCAGACACAAGAGGCATGTGGCAGGGTCTACAGTCAATCACGGACTACAAGAAGAAACCCAGCCCAGTCACGGACCAGGATGTCTTGCTCCCAGGCAGACTAAATAACTTTTTTGCCCGCTTTGAGGACAATACAGTGCCACTGACACGGCCTGCAACGAAAACATGCGGTCTCTCCTTCACTGCAGCCGAGGTGAGTAAGACATTTAAACGTGTTAACCGCAGCAAGGCTGCAGGCCCAGACGGCATCCCCAGCCGCGCCCTCAGAGCATGCGCAGACCAGCTGGCCGGTGTGTTTACGGACATATTCAATCAATCCCTATACCAGTCTGCTGTTCCCACATGCTTCAAGAGGGCCACCATTGTTCCTGTTCCCAAGAAAGCTAAGGTAACTGAGCTAAACGACTACCGCCCCGTAGCACTCACTTCCGTCATCATGAAGTGCTTTGAGAGACTAGTCAAGGACCATATCACCTCCACCCTACCTGACACCCTAGACCCACTCCAATTTGCTTACCGCCCAAATAGGTCCACAGACGATGCAATCTCAACCACACTGCACACTGCCCTAACCCACCTGGACAAGAGGAATACCTATGTGAGAATGCTGTTCATCGACTACAGCTCGGCATTCAACACCATAGTACCCTCCAAGCTCGTCATCAAGCTCGAGACCCTGGGTCTCGACCCCGCCCTGTGCAACTGGGTACTGGGACTTCCTGACGGGCCGCCCCAGGTGGTGAGGGTAGGCAACAACATCTCCTCCCCGCTGATCTCAACACGGGGCCCCACAAGGGTGCGCTCTGAGCCCTCTCCTGTACTCCCTGTTCACCCACGACTGCGTGGCCACGCACGCTCCAACTCAATCATCAAGTTTATGGACGACACAACAGTGGTAGGCTTGATTACCAACAACGACGAGACGGCCTAGAGGAGGTGAGGGCCTGAGTGTGGTGTCAGGAAATGGTCCTTCTGTAGCTCAGTTGGTAGAGCATGGCGCTTGTAACGCCAGGGTAGTGGGTTCGATTCCCCCGGGACCACCCATACGCCGAATGTATGCACACATGACTGTAAGTCGTTGATAAAAGCTGCCCAAATGGCATATATTATTATATATATATAAAAATAACCTCACACTCAACGTCAACAAAACTAAGGAGATGATTGTGGACTTCAGAAACAGCAGAGGAACACCCCCCTATCCACACGATGGAACAGTACACTCACACTGACAGCGCTCGTGAAGAAGGCGCAGCAGCGCCTCTTCAACCTCAGGAGGCTGAAGAAATTCGGCTTGTCACCAAAAGCACTCACAAACTTCTACAGATGCACAATCGAGAGCATCCTGGCGGGCTGTATCACCGCCTGGTGCGGCAACTGCTCCGCCCTCAACCGTAAGGCTCTCCAGAGGGTAGTGAGGTCTGCACAACGCATCACCGGGGGCAAACTACCTGCCCTCCAGGACACCTACACCACCCGATGTTACAGGAAGGCCATAAAGATCATCAAGGACATCAACCACCCGAACCACTGCCTGTTCACCCCGCTATCATCCAGAAGGCGAGGTCAGTACAGGTGCATCAAAGCTGGGACCGAGAGACTGAAAAACAGCTTCTATCTCAAGGCCATCAGACTGTTAAACAGCCACCACTAACATTGAGTGGCTGCTGCCAACACACTGTCATTGACACTGACCCAACTCCAGCCACTTTAATAATGGGAATTGATGGGAAATGATGTAAATATATCACTAGCCACTTTAAACAATGCTACCTTATATAATGTTACTTACCCTACATTATTCATCTCATATGCATATGTATATACTGTACTCTACATCATCGACTGCATCCTTATGTAATACATGTATCACTAGACACTTTAACTATGCCACTTTGTTTACTTTGTCTACATACTCATCTCATATGTATATACTGTACTCGATACCATCTACTGTATGCTGCTCTGTACCATCACTCATTCATATATCCTTATGTACATATTCCTTATCCCCTTACACTGTGTATAAGACAGTAGTTTTGGAATTGTTAGTTAGATTACTTGTTGGTTATCACTGCATTGTCGGAACTAGAAGCACAAGCATTTCGCTACACTCGCATTAACATCTGCTAACCATGTGTATGTGACAAATACAATTGGATTTCATTTGATATTCCCTACATAGTGCACTACTTTAGACCAGAGCCCTATTCCCTACAT
>NW_026284767.1:0-3798 GCF_023373465.1 Oncorhynchus keta | reverse complement strand
TTTTTTTATTTTATTTCACCTTTATTTAACCAGGTAGGCTAGTTGAGAACAAGTTCTCATTTGCAACTGCGACCTGGCCAAGATAAAGCATAGCAGTGTGAACAGACAACACAGAGTTACACATGGAGTAAACAATTAGCAAGTCAATAACACAGTAGAAAAAAAATGGGCAGTCTATATACAATGTGTGCAAAGGCATGAGGAGGTAGGCGAATAATACAATTTTGCAGATTAACACTGGAGTGATAAATGATCAGATGGGCATGTACAGGTAGAGATATTGGTGTGCAAAAGAGCAGAAAAGTAAATAAATAAAAACAGTATAAAAACAGTATGGGAATGAGGTAGGTGAAAAAGGGTGAGCTATTTACCAATAGACTATGTACAGCTGCAGCGATCGGTTAGCTGCTCGGATAGCTGATGTTTGAAGTTGGTGAGGAGATAAAAGTCTCCAACTTCAGCGATTTTGCAATTCGTTCCAGTCACAGGCAGCAGAGTACTGGAACGAAAGGCGGCCAAATGAGGTGTTGGCTTTAGGGATGATCAGTGAGATACACCTGCTGGAGCGCGTGCTACGGATGGGTGTTGCCATCGTGACCAGTGAACTGAGATAAGGCGGAGCTTTACCTAGCATGGACTTGTAGATGACCTGGAGCCAGTGGGTCTGGCGACGAATATGTAGTGAGGGCCAGCCGACTAGAGCATACAAGTCGCAGTGGTGGGTGGTATAAGGTGCTTTAGTGACAAAACGGATGGCACTGTGATAGACTGCATCCAGTTTGCTGAGTAGAGTGTTGGAAGCCATTTTGTAGATGACATCGCCGAAGTCGAGGATCGGTAGGATAGTCAGTTTTACTAGGGTAAGCTTGGCAGCGTGGGTGAAGGAGGCTTTGTTGCGGAATAGAAAGCCGACTCTGGATTTGATTTTTGATTGGAGATGTTTGATGTGAGTCTGGAAGGAGAGTTTGCAGTCTAGCCAGACACCTAGGTACTTATAGATGTCCACATATTCAAGGTTGGAACCATCCAGGGTGGTGATGCTAGTCGGGCATGCGGGTGCAGGCAGCGATCGGTTGAAAAGCATGCATTTGGTTTTACTCGCGTTTAAGAGCAGTTGGAGGCCACGGAAGGAGTGCTGTATGGCATTGAAGCTCGTTTGGAGGTTGGATAGCACAGTGTCCAATGACGGGCCGAAAGTATATAGAATGGTGTCGTCTGCGTAGAGGTGGATCAGGGAATCGCCCGCAGCAAGAGCAACATCATTGATATATACAGAGAAAAGAGTCGGCCCGAGAATTGAACCCTGTGGCACCCCCATAGAGACTGCCAGAGGACCGGACAGCATGCCCTCTGATTTGACACCTGAACTCTGTCTGCAAAGTAATTGGTAGACAGGCAAGGCAGTCATCCAGCCGAGCTGTTGAGTCTGCCGATAAGAATTTAAGTGATTGACAGAGTCAGCCTTGGCGAGGTCGATGAGACGGCTGCACAGTACTGTCTTTTATCGATGGCGGTTATGATATCATTTAGTACCTTGAGTGTGGCTGAGTGCACCCGTGACCGGCTCGAAGCCAGGTGCAGCGAGGAGAAGGTACGGTGGGATTCGAGATGGTCAGTGACCTGTTTGTTGACTTGGCTTTCGAAGACCTTAGATAGGCAGGGCAGGATGGATATAGGTCTATAGCAGTTTGGGTCAGTGTCTCTCCCTTTGAAGAGAGGATGACTGCGGCAGCTTTCAATCCTTGGGGATCTCAGACGATATGAAAGAGGTTGAACAGGCTGGTAATAGGGGTTGCGACAATGGCGGCAGATAGTTTCAGAAATAGCGGGTCAGGTGTCAAGCCCAGCTGATTTGCTGCGGGTCCAGGTTTTGCAGCTCTTTCAGAACATCTGCTATCTGGATTTGGGTAAGGAGAACCTGGAGGGGCTTGGGTGAGAACTACGGGGCGGGCTGTTGGCCGAGGTTGGAAGTAGCCAGGTGGAAGGCATGGCCAGCCGTTGAAAGTGTATTGAAGTTTTCGATAATCATGGATTTATCGGTGGGGCAAATGTTTCCTAGCCTCAGTGCAGTGGGCAGCTGGGAGGAGGTGCTCTTGTTCTCCATGGACTTCACAGTGTCCCAGAACTTTTGGAGTTGGGCTACAGGATGCAAACTTCTGCCTGAAGAAGCTGGCCTTAGCTTTCCTGACTGACTGCGTGTGTTGGTTCCTGACTTCCCTGAACAGTTGCATATCACGGGGGCTATTCGATGCTATTGCAGTCCGCCACAGGATGTTTTTGTGCTGGTCGAGGGCAGTCAGGTCTGGAGTGAACCAAGGGCTGTATCTGTTCTTGGTTCTGCATTTTTGACGGAGCATGCTTATCTAAAATGGTGAGGAAGTTACTTTTAAAGAATGACCAGGCGTCCTCAGCTGACGGGATGAGGTCAATGTCCTTCCAGGATACCCGGGCCAGGTCGATTAAAAGGCCTGCTCACAGAAGTGTTTTAGGGAAGCGTTTGACAGTGATTAGGGAGTGGTGTACTGCGCTCCGTGGCGGATACAGGCCCGATGAGCAGTAATCGCTGAATCCTGGTTGAGAGCAGCGGAGAGTATATTTGGAAGAGAGCCAGTTGGTCAGGATAGCGTCTATGAGTGCCCTTGTTTACAGAGTTAGGGATTTGTACCTGGTGGGTTTCATGATAATTTAGTGAGATTGAGGGCATCTAGCTTAGATTGTAGGACTGCCGGGGTGTTAAGCATATCCCAGTTTAGAGTCACCTAACAGAACAAACTCTGAAGCTAGATGGGGCGATCAATTCACAAATGGTGTCCAGAGGACACAGCTGGGAGCTGAGAGTCGGTAGCAGGCAGCAACAGTGAGAGACTTGTTTCTGGAGAGAGTAATTTTCAAAATTAGTAGTTCAAACTGTTTGGGTATGGACCTGGAAAGTATGACATTACTTTGCAGGCTATCTCTACAGTGACTGCGACTCCGCCCCTGGCAGTTCTATCTTAGCGGAAGATGTTATAGTTGGGTATGGAAATCTCTGAATTTTTGGTGGCCTTCTGAGCCAGGATTCAGACACGGCAAGGACATCAGGGTTAGCAGAGTGTGCTAAAGCAGTGAGTAAAACAAACTTAGGGAGGCTTCTGATGTTTGACATGCATAAAACAAGACTTTTTCGATCACAGAAGTCAACAAATGAGGGTACCTGAGGACATGCAGGGCCTGGTTTACCTCCACATCACCCGCGGAACAGAAAAAGGAAGTAGTATGAGGTGCGGCTTAAGGCTATCAAAACTGGTCGCCTAGAGCGTTGGGGGCAGAGGATAAGAGGAGCAGGTTTCTGGGCATGGTAGAATATATTCAGGGCATAATGCGCAGACAGGGGTATGGTGGGGTGCGGGTACAGCGGAGGTAAGCCCAGGCACTGGGTGATGATGAGAGAGGTTGTATCTCTGGACATGCTGGTTGTAATGGGTGAGGTCACCGCATGTGTGGGGGTGGGACAAAGGAGGTAACAGGGGTATGCAGAGTGGATCTAGGGGCTCCATTGCTGAACTAAAACAATGATAACTAACCTGAACAACAGTATACAAGGCATATTGACACTTTGGGAGAGACATACAGCGAGGCATACAGTAATCACAGGTGTTGAATTGGGAAAGCTAGCTAAAAACAGTAGGCGAGGCTAATCAGCTAGCACAACAAACAGCAGGTAAAATGGCGTTGACTAGGCAACTGGGCCGACAGATAAACAAACAAGCAGAATGGGGTACCGTGATTAATGGACTAGTCCAGCGTGCGTCAGCCATG
>NW_026284766.1:0-2604 GCF_023373465.1 Oncorhynchus keta | reverse complement strand
GTTCCATTCATTAAAACAGCAGAGACAGTGGTAGATGTCTGACCGGTTCCATTCATTAAAACAGCAGAGACAGTGGTAGATGTCTGACCGGTTCCATTCATTAAAACAGCAGAGACAGTGGTAGATGTCTGACCCGGTTCCATTCATTAAAACAGCAGAGACAGTGGTAGATGTCTGACCCGGTTCCATTCATTAAAACAGCAGAGACAGTGGTAGATGTCTGACCCGGTTCCATTCCATTAAAACAGCAGAGACAGTGGTAGATGTCTGACCCGGTTCCATTCATTAAAACAGCAGAGACAGTGGTAGATGTCTGACCCGGTTCCATTCATTAAAACAGCAGAGACAGTGGTAGATGTCTGACCCGGTTCCATTCATTAAAACAGCAGAGACAGTGGTAGATGTCTGACCCGGTTCCATTCATTAAAACAGCAGAGACAGTGGTAGATGTCTGACCCGGTTCCATTCATTAAAACAGCAGAGACAGTGGTAGATGTCTGACCCGGTTCCATTCATTAAAACAGCAGAGACAGTGGTAGATGTCTGACCCGGTTCCATTCATTAAAACAGCAGAGACAGTGGTAGATGTCTGACCCGGTTCCATTCATTAAAACAGCAGAGACAGTGGTAGATGTCTGACCCGGTTCCATTCATTAAAACAGCAGAGACAGTGGTAGATGTCTGACCCGGTTCCATTCATTAAAACAGCAGAGACAGTGGTAGATGTCTGACCCGGTTCCATTCATTAAAACAGCAGAGACAGTGGTAGATGTCTGACCCGGTTCCATTCATTAAAACAGCAGAGACAGTGGTAGATGTCTGACCCGGTTCCATTCATTAAAACAGCAGAGACAGTGGTAGATGTCTGACCCGGTTCCATTCATTAAAACAGCAGAGACAGTGGTAGATGTCTGACCCGGTTCCATTCATTAAAACAGCAGAGACAGTGGTAGATGTCTGACCCGGTTCCATTCATTAAAACAGCAGAGACAGTGGTAGATGTCTGACCCGGTTCCATTCATTAAAACAGCAGAGACAGTGGTAGATGTCTGACCCGGTTCCATTCATTAAAACAGCAGAGACAGTGGTAGATGTCTGACCCGGTTCCATTCATTAAAACAGCAGAGACAGTGGTAGATGTCTGACCCGGTTCCATTCATTAAAACAGCAGAGACAGTGGTAGATGTCTGACCCGGTTCCATTCATTAAAACAGCAGAGACAGTGGTAGATGTCTGACCCGGTTCCATTCATTAAAACAGCAGAGACAGTGGTAGATGTCTGACCCGGTTCCATTCATTAAAACAGCAGAGACAGTGGTAGATGTCTGACCCGGTTCCATTCATTAAAACAGCAGAGACAGTGGTAGATGTCTGACCCGGTTCCATTCATTAAAACAGCAGAGACAGTGGTAGATGTCTGACCCGGTTCCATTCATTAAAACAGCAGAGACAGTGGTAGATGTCTGACCCGGTTCCATTCATTAAAACAGCAGAGACAGTGGTAGATGTCTGACCCGGTTCCATTCATTAAAACAGCAGAGACAGTGGTAGATGTCTGACCCGGTTCCATTCATTAAAACAGCAGAGACAGTGGTAGATGTCTGACCCGGTTCCATTCATTAAAACAGCAGAGACAGTGGTAGATGTCTGACCCGGTTCCATTCATTAAAACAGCAGAGACAGTGGTAGATGTCTGACCCGGTTCCATTCATTAAAACAGCAGAGACAGTGGTAGATGTCTGACCCGGTTCCATTCATTAAAACAGCAGAGACAGTGGTAGATGTCTGACCCGGTTCCATTCATTAAAACAGCAGAGACAGTGGTAGATGTCTGACCCGGTTCCATTCATTAAAACAGCAGAGACAGTGGTAGATGTCTGACCCGGTTCCATTCATTAAAACAGCAGAGACAGTGGTAGATGTCTGACCCGGTTCCATTCATTAAAACAGCAGAGACAGTGGTAGATGTCTGACCCGGTTCCATTCATTAAAACAGCAGAGACAGTGGTAGATGTCTGACCCGGTTCCATTCATTAAAACAGCAGAGACAGTGGTAGATGTCTGACCCGGTTCCATTCATTAAAACAGCAGAGACAGTGGTAGATGTCTGACCAAGTTCCATTCATTAAAACAGCAGAGACAGTGGTAGATGTCTGACCCGGTTCCATTCATTAACACAGCAGAGACAGTGGTAGATGTCTGACCGTTCCATTCATTAAAACAGCAGAGACAGTGGCAGATGTCTGACCCGGTTCCATTCATTAAAACAGCAGAGACAGTGGTAGATGTCTGACCCGGTCCCATCTCATTAAAACAGCAGAGACAGTGGTAGATGTCCTAGCTGCTTCTTTCTGTTGCCTGCTAGCAGCAGATCATTAAATACAACTAGTAAACCATGGACGCTAAGGAGGCTCAGGGAGGCTCTTTACAGCCTCATATTCTGGATGTAATAAATAATGACAGTTAATATGGCAGAAACCTCAGGAAACAACGCTAACAGGATGTCATCATTTTCGAATTGCAAAAACAAGTGTTTCAGAACCTCTCTCTCTCTGACGTATAAACTGTCAAACATTCTCTCTCTCCTTACGCCTGAGGCCAATC